>NW_010301497.1:59120-63884 GCF_000700745.2 Antrostomus carolinensis
GGATACCGCCCACCTCTCTGCCATCATTTCCTCCCAACAGGTCATCCACACATAGAAAAAGGACTAAAACTAGTCTCTAAATCGGTCCCAGTGCTTCAGACTGGCTTAAGAGACACAAACCACCATGAGCTCATTTCAGGTAACTGAAACATTGAACGTCTCGTGTTAGCTGATTTTACACTGACGTTAAAATCACTCACTCCTGGAAATGACAGCATGACCACATCCACTAGTGCTATCATTTTTTCACATGTTTCAAGATAAAGGCAATGAATTTAAATACCAAATACCAATAAACTATAATTATTTTATTGTATTCCAGATAATTCTTAAAACCAGGAAATTGAAGTTTTAATAGAGTTGAATTATTTTAATCAGCTCTCAATATCAGTCCTTGGCCACACAAGTTCTGTGACTGAGATGACAGAAGCTCCGCATAATTACATTTGCAGACAATCACCTTCTGGGTTTCCTCCCATCTAGAACAAATTAATAATCTTGCTATATAAAGCCAAATTAAATATAATTTTTTCAAGAAAATATCCCTCCTCAGATTAATTACTTAAAGCAAAGCAGAAACAGTTATTGCAAGCATGATTTTAATGGAAGTTCTTATAAAATCGGAGCACTTCCGGATGGGTGGATTAAATCTGTAAATTTCTCCTCAGAGGTATGAATTTAAAATCTCTGCAGTTTTGTGAGACATTAAATTTACTGAAAGAGCCTTGACATCTTCCATGGCTCCTACTTCAAAGTAACTAAATTATCAGGAATAATTATGCTTTATGCTGTATGTTAAAACTGCTTTCAAAATACTGCCTATGCCAAAATTACTTCTGATACAATTGCTTCAGTAAATTTAAAACTTTTCTGTAACAGACTTCCGCACAAACCAATCAGAAAACTCACTGTAACTGCTCCTGGTAACTAAATTTTGTCTCAACAGTATGATGCATTAAAACAATTCTCTAACATGTTATGCTAATTTAAGTAGGTCACACCATTTCGATTAGATTTGCCTTAAAGCTTTTCCTAATAAAGCTAGTTGCAAGAAAAGTATTTGCCTTATTTTCTCTAAAATGTGGTTAATTTAAAATAATATATTAAGCAACCCACAGTCTTTGAGAGACTCAATATATTCTCTGCCAGTTATATCCAAGTACTGCAGGTGTATTTGATATTAATTTTGTTGTGCTGCAGATACACAGGGAAGCCTTTGTGAAAATATCATTTAAAGTGACACAACTGAAATTCTTTCCATATTTGGGAGGAGAGGGGGGTGAAGGGGGCTGTTGTTTATCAGGAAGCTGGTATGACTTTACTCTTGTTGTTGAAATGCACTTCACAGCTCCCATGATCTTCACTGTTATCTCTGTTTGTACTATGGCTGCGCTCAAAAGAGTAAAATGCAAGGCATGACACAAAATCAGGAGGTTCAGCTTCATGGCTTAAGCATATAGTAGCTATATTTATATACAGCATTCATTTGAAAATAAAAATGTTTTGACTGAAATAAAATGCAATGCAAACAATAAAAAGCAGAAGTACCATGCTTTTTTTATTAAGGGATATTATTTTAAAAATGAAATAAAATAAAATAAAAATCTGTAAAACTGAAAGCCTTCTGTTTCCTTCCCACTTCACCAAACATGCATGTGAGAAATTAAACTTTCTCCTAAGCTTTTATTTTACTCATCACCAGAGGATCAAAACCTTCAAGGCTAAAATACTTCCAATATTCCTTATTTACCTTATAAATGAAATATGAAAATACATGCAAAGAAGTGGTTATAGGAGTAAATGCTATAGAAGTACGTCCATTAAAACCAAACATAAGATGAGATCTAGCAAGTAAGTGACAATCCATCTTAACTCAACATTTGTTTTTAATTACTTTACATTTAATTGCAGGTGCTCACAAAATCTAAAAAATAACACTGATCTCTGTTTTCTACAAAATATTTTAAGCTGGAATCATAATATTAACTAGTCACCAGTAACCTATTTTAGCTTTGAAATAATAGGTACATAATGTTCCATCATGTCCCAGACAGCACTTCCTAGGGGTACATTAAAACCAGAAACACGCACACACAAGGCTTGGGGCTCCATCAGAAAGAAGCTGTTGTGTTTCAGCTGCACGGCGCTGACAAACTTTCACTCTTCTACTTTATACAAATGAAGCTAATTACCCACATAACCGGACACCAGTTCCCACATCGTTCATTTCCACTAACTACATGGCGCACGAGGGGATGAATTTCCTCCTGCAGTGCTGCACGCAATTGCTGAAATCCCAGCTTCCCATCCTTCAGATCACTTCCCAGAATCGGCCATAAATGACTTCTCCACATCGAGCTACCAGTAGAATAAATTCTTACAACCCCTGGCTGCAAGGAGGTTTTTTGCCTACAGAAATTTTTAAACAACATGTCTGCTAAGTAATGTCTTTTGAGATTGCAGAATTTTTTTATACAAGACTAAGAAATCCCGGCCATTCCTAATGGAAGTATTTCTTCTCAAACCGTCTCAAGTTTTATTTTGGTTTTGTGGAAAATGTCAAGTTTCATACCTTTACCACTCATTCAAAAATCAGAATTGTCTCTTTATCAAGAAAGACCCAACTTTTCACATGCTAATTTTAAATTCTAAATGTAAAAATTTGAAAAAATTCTTTAAAAAAAAAAAAAAAAAAAAAAATCACATGGAACAGGACCACCTCTTTTGCCCCAGCATTTAGATTCAACAAGCTACAGATCTCAAAACTTATTTCCCGATTACTCCATTATACCTAAATGGTTTTCTCACTTAAAAAAGGAGGAAGGGCAGAGAGATTTGTCTTTACACTAACAATGACAAAGGAAATATTAAGCATAAAATAAGACACAATTTTCACGTTTCCAAAGGGCTATTGTAATAAGTTAACAGAAGGGAACCTTAAACTATGGGATGTGTGTTACTGATGTCCTTTAGATAGAAAAAGGATAAGATCGCACATAAGACGCCTGTGATGTCTTGTGGACCTGTTTGCCAGTTTTGCTATGTCATCTAAAATGGAATAGACCCAGGGAAGTATCAATATGCTAAACTGCTTTTCTGAACAGAGAAATACTGTGAAGCCATGTGAATAGCTTTCATAAGGTTTAAGCTTTTGGCACAGAAAAAGTAATTTTCTAAGAAGCTCAAATTAAAATGATAATGGCTGTAGAAGCATTTAAAGATACAAAAACCTCCAGTGAACTTCTCTAGACCAATAAAACATTTCCCTTCATGCATGACATGTTTGGTACTATAAAGAAATTCCAACTGGAATACCAGAGACTGCGTGAAACCTCTACTCTCTAAGGCCATGCATGATACTTGACATTCTGATTTATTCCTGATTTAACACCCTAAAATGTCAAAGCCATTCCCAGTTTATTTATGTTCCAACAGATTCATTCTGCCATCTAAGACAAATAAAAACACTGCAGTTCCATTTCAGAAGCTTTCAAGTGTTTGCTCAGCCTAAGCACACGTTGTAAACTTCACAACATAAATGATGTTATTCTACAAGATTTTTCCTCCTGCATCTCAGGCTAAAACCAGTATAATAAGGATCTAGAAGACTACAGAAGATATCCTGTGGTTTTTAATTCAAAATATCAGAAGATATACTGTGTATATACATAAGCCTAAGTATACCTATACTTAGGCTTCACCGGATTTCTTTAAAAAAAAAAAAAATTTAAAATCTTTCAAAAGCGGCGAAACCTGAACACCAGACCTACCCAGATTCACTTTTCCACTTCACCTTGTTTCCAAATGCTTGTGCTCCAAAGATTTTTAAAGTTGTTTTTTTTTTTTTAACTAATTTATTTATCAAAAATATGCTATTAATTCTGTAGGCATATTCAGGGAAATTTAAAAGGACCATCAACAGTCTTAACTTAGAATTGTTTAAGTGATGAACAAGTACCACAGTGTAGAAGCAGCTACTTGTAATAAAATTTCCTCATGATGGCAGCATAAACCATTCCAATGTAGTGCAAAATGACAATACACATTCCTATCCATACAAAACAGCGAGATCTGCATTGGTCTAGAAATAGTGTTCACTACTTTTAATTTTCTCCATCTTCACACTGCCATTTCTACACTACTTTACAGTCTTATTTAATGCCCAGAATTCCACAGAAGTATTATTCTACTTCACATATGTAATTCATTGAGAAAGAAGAGGCACAACCCTACAGAGTATTTTGACAAGGGATATATAATTTTATGCATTTACCCCATAAACTCCATTAGATTTTGTACCATTTGTATATTCTGTTTTGAAAAGCCTATGACAGCCGCGCAATCTATGCGTTTGCATGAATCACTAAGTTGAGCCTTCAGCCAAGATCTATGAAGTTCTTCTGACGAATCACCTTCCATCACATTCTGTTTGCTTTTAATGTTTCTGTACTACAAATAGGACAATACCATGACTTCGAAGATCCCTTTTTTTTCTTGGAAGTAACGGTAATTTCAGAACTGTCCAGAAGGATTCTGAAAATCTTGCATTTCATCTTACTGACCTTTCACAGTATATAAATTACAAAGATTTATAGCCACTTGTATAATTTTACAAGATATGAACTTCATTGAGTTAAAAATCTACATGGATTTCAGCTTATAAATAGACTGTATCAATTAAATCTATGTTGATTAAGAACAGATTTGAGATTAAAAATATCACCATGCTTGGAAAGACTTTGTTTAAAGGCTATTAGTAGCACA
>NW_010301497.1:63939-90823 GCF_000700745.2 Antrostomus carolinensis
TACCTCTAAAAGCTCATCACCTCACACTCTGAAAGGTCCCCCATGGTCCCCTGCCCCTCAGACCAGCCACTGTGACTGTACACATAGTTGTGCCTTAACCCAGTTCTATCAAAATAAACTTAAGTTTCTGCAAACCACACAGCAGAGTATAAAGTAGCCCAGATCACTGAGATGCCAGGTTAGGAAGAGTTGCACTGGTTGACCCAAGGGGACAATAAACTCCTTGAGGAGAAAAGACAGACAAGTAAGAACGACTGACCACCTCAATCTCCTGCTCAGCTGCAAGCTTCAGATCTGTCTACAGCCTTTAAAAGTGCATTAAGCCCCCACTTGTTTCTCTCTTAGAACACCTACACAGAGTTTAAACATCAGAAGTGTATCACTATTTATTTCATCTTCATACTACTGACTAGCCATGCTTAGATATACCAAAAACCTACCTCACTATTTGTAGTTTTACACCATCTCTGATTAATCACCAACTGCTTAAAGGAAGCAATCTTGAGACTCCATCAAACTGAAAATAAACTGCCACTCACCCTATTTCTAGACGTTAACATCAAACTGAAAATAAACTGCCACTCACCCTATTTCTAGACGTTAATAAAGACTGAAAGAACAAACATTCACAAGGAAAGGAAAAAGAAAAAAAAGAAAGTCTGTTTTAGATAAAATAGAAGCCAGAAGAAACACAAAGAAAATTTCTAAGCCATGAACGTAGCATGGATGTACTCATTTTAGAAGTTTAACTCACAGTACGTGTTGCAATACTACAGCCTGCACGCCTTGGCACTTCACACCACTTGGCATACAAACAAACACGCTTGCACACAGATGTAACAGCCAAAAGCAGCAGTGAAGGTTTTTTGGCTGTAGGTAAGCTTTTCCTGAACTATCTTTTTTCATGTCTTGGCAGTTTTATCTCCACTACAGTAAGGAGGGTGGTTAACACCAATTTTCTCAAATCAGACTCAGATTACACTGACTGAGGAGATGGACCATATCTTAATTTGAGAGTTTACAATAAGAAGATTAAAACAAACCAGGATCTTTGTTTAGATGCAATATACTCACTGCGTAGCAAACAGACATTTACCACATCAAAGAAAAAGTAGCTTTATAATGAAAGCTCATCTCCCAAACATTTATGGTTTCTAACAGAATTATTATTCCTCCAGAAACCTCCCATTTTCTTCTCCATACACCCTTCCAGTACACCTGTCTTGGCCAAGACAGAAGCAGAGCTTTACCACATTTCCTCTGCTAATCGGATTTTTCAAATGAGTAGGAAAGATTGGGAACAGCTGGAGCTTCAGAAGACAATTGCCTCATTACCAGTAGCAATAAAGAGAATAGATCAAGCAGAGGAAAAAGCCAAAGTTCTCCATCTAAAATAAAAGTTACTAGTTTAAAAACCACAGCCTAAAATCAAGACTGCTGCTGGTACATTCATTTGTGTGTATTATTATATAACAACAATGTACTAAGAGGAGTCCTAGATGAATTTACAGCTTTTTGTTTCTTAAGTGATGTTAGTTTAATTAAAAAAACATGATGAGGTCAATTGAGATATGTGAAAGAACTACCTAGATGTAATTAGAAACCATGACTTCTATCATTTTCAGCAAGGCACTTCTTCAAACATATAATGAAATATTCATAGCCATATTGTGACAGAAGAGCCTGCAACCAACTTAAGAGAAGCAAGAGGAATTGCATCACAGCCTGTCAATTAAAAAAGAAAAAAAGTCCCATAAAAAGGTGTATTTGGCAAGACAAACTTTCACTCCCAAATTATTTTTTTCCTCTAGTCTTGTCTCTCATGGTTAAAAGATGAGCAGAAAATATTAATTTTTAGAGATCCAACTGTGCAATAAATATACCATGAAGAAATTTTTTTTCAGTTATCAGACAAAAGATTTAATATGTAGGAGATAATTAGTCAAACACAAGTTAAAAAAAAAGAAGTTTTAAAAAGCAAGGAAAATAGAACATTCAAAATTAAATCCAAAGCATAACCTAACAACTGAAAGTACAGAAATGCAGAGATAATGCATAACGTATGTCTGACAGTAAAATAATTGGTAAGTGGGAGCTGCCCTCGAATGAGCCACCATTGTAACACGGCAGCAAAAAAGACAAAATTCAACGCCAGGATACATCAGGACAGGTATTTCCAGAAGAAACAAGGAAATATTTTAAGCAGTCTTTAACTGTTAAGTGTTTCAGCAATATCATGCACCATTCTAGATAATCCAGATTTAGAAAACATCAAACAGGTATATGTAAAAATGAGTTTCTCTATTTGGGGAAGACACTAGGAGACATCAAGCTCTCTGTCATTGCAACAAGCTAGGGCACATCTACTTTGTAAAACGTAGCACAAGGCAAAGAAACTTGAGCTCAAACAAGCCAGGCTAGTGCCTGAACCAGCCTGACTGAGGACTGAACACTGTGAGACATCTGATAGCCCAGGTACCTCACCACGCAGACATGACTACACTGCTTTTGGCTGAAAACTAATGCCTCGGACTCGCATTGTGCTTCACAGGCACATGAGCTGAGCCTTGTGTTCAATCCACTGACAGTTTAGACATGCATTAACACATTATTCAACTCTTTATTTGGTAGGGTACAGGACTGCTCTGTTTAAAAACAAACCAACCAACTGGTAAATACATATACCAGAGAAAGGAAAGTTGCCTTCAAACAACAGTAATGGCAGGAGACCAACAGATACCAGACTGCTACTAGTTAATACAAGTCACAACTTAAAACAAAGTTCCCAAAATTTCTGTATTTCTAACACAATCTGGTATGTACAGGAAAAGAGAAGAAAAAACCCACAAACATAAAAAAGCAGAGGTAGATTAATCAATCCATGAAATAATTTAAATGAAGTGGTGAAAATGAGAAGACATGACTGAGTCAATACCTGCTTCCAGACACCAGTCTACTGTCTGGAAAAATTAGAAATAAAAGTTAATTCATATATTTAGTTGTATTTCATAACACTGTTCATGCAAAGAATTCATGGCTGTTTGGATTCTACTACATCTCTGAAGCCATGAAACTTCTCCAGTTGTGCAAATACCTACTTGTGATCTTCAAAACTTCTGAATCAAGAATATTCAAAAGAAGTCTTTGATCTGCAGCATACTAGAAGATAATCTGTTATGAGTTCATAATGCTAAGCTACTATGCAAGCTAAGATTTAACTCTACTGGTTTTCCCCCCCCCCTTTTTTTTTAAACTGTCCTTTAAATAAGCAGTAAGCAAGAGCTACCGAGCAGTACTGTAGAGTGGAGGTCAGTAAATTCTTAAAAATTCAAGTCACATTTTAGTTTGCTGAAAAAAAAATATAGTTTTCTTATATCATGAAGGTGCTACATTATGTAATACCTAAAAACTGCTCAGATTCTGAAAACACCATCTAAACTGTAGACATAAGTGTGAAAACTTAAGTTCTATATAGCTTCTAAACAGATATTTAACAGCATGTTTACAAAAAGACCTGATCCAGTTGCTGCCATACAAAAAGCTTCATGTAATATGAAGAAGCAAAAGCTAATTGGTGATTTTCTCACAAAGCTGTCACAAAGAAGATCAAAACACACACGTGTAAAACTCACCAGTTGAGCCAAGTACAATGAAGTCTTGAAGAATTAGAGCAAGACAACCATAGATGCCTGCACTGGCATTTCTAACCTGAGTGTATTATTTGGCCTGAAGTTTTGCTATAGCATCACTGACAGTAACGGAGTTCTACAGTAAGAGTGGTGTGATTGGAAAAAACAAAACAGTTCTCTGAAGGCTAAATATTAAATATTTACTTACAGATAATTTAGCTTGTATGCAGAAAAGCACAATAAACAATGAAAATATCAGCAAACACCTGTCTTACAGAGCTCTCTACCAGGTATTCTTTGAACACATACACACAAAAAAATCCCATATGCCAAGCATTCATCTTCTACATTTGTCAAATTTACAAAGTTCCATACTTGTACTGTATTACATAAACAAGCTGAGACAGAATAGATGAGCACTTTGCGCACTAGTGCAAGGAGATGCTAAAATTCAGACTTGCCTTTAAGGCTGCTGGTTTACCATACTTTCTTATAGTCATTCTTCACAACACAGAACTAGAGAGGAAACCAGTGCAAAAGCTGACTAAAAGCCATGCTTAATAAAACAAAAGACACTTTTAAACCACACTAAACTGGAGGGCAGAGCTGCCTTTGGAGCGCTCTTGACAGGCTGGAGAAATATGCTGACAGAAACCTCAAGACATTCAACTAAGACAGACACAGGCTCACGCACCTGGGACAGAATAAGCCCATACAGCAGTAAAGGTTGGAGGCCAACTGGCTAGAAAACAGCTTTGTACAAATAGACCCCGGGGACCTGGTGAAGAAGTTGAATGCAATTTATTTATTACACAATTTTCATTCTAGATCTTGACCTCTCCACTACATTACAGCAGGGAAATATGGAAATGCAGAAAACAAACAAAAAAAATCTACACCAAGGTATTATTACAGACTTTTAATTTTTCTAGAACAAGCAATACCAGGAAAGCAGGGGAAAGGAACAGGCAGCCCCTGTCTCAAAACCACAAGCTAGTGTATCACAATAAGCAGGTTCACTGACACGCTCTCGCAAGAAAAGCCCAGGCTGACAAAAACAATTACTATGCCGACTAGAAGTTCCTTGTCCCTATCACCTGGAAACAGGTCTGCCAAAAACCAGTTTCAACAAGGTTCAGCTTCTGTGGTTTCCAAAAAGACCCTCCTCACACACAGAGCTCCTTTAGCACTTCGGCTGCACTCTCCAGAGCACTAATACACTTCCATTATTTTCAAGAAGCTGAGTGTTCACATTCGGATTAAAGACAAAGCTTTAGCAAAGACAGAAAGACAAAAGTAAAATTATACGATCGATGCTCATTGCCTGTCTGAAAGAGGTACAAACATTGAGCTCCTTGAAGTATGAAGATGTATATATTATTTCTGCTTTCCAAATCTATTAAGTGCCTCTAAAACAGGCTTGGATAAGAATTTTTTAAATTACATTTTATGTCAGTATTTATGTTTTCCCAATATCTCAGGGATATTAATGAACTCTAGATATAACCACATACCATTGTATTCTACAGATTCATCGAGAAATATTCTTGGCTTAAATCTGTTTTCTTTAAAATATACTTCTAAACATCAGTTTTTATACTCTTCCTGACTGCCATTTCTGAAGATAGATTTTGTCTAAATTTTATTATCTTTCTTGCTTCTGTAATTCTATTAAATTATTTCTGAACTATTTTTGTAATATTGAAAAGTCTAGCCTCTCATCAAAATAGGCACCCCTAAAATAACTGTCATCTTGTATTAACTGCAATCTGGTATTTCCAGTGAGGAAGAAATGCAGAGAACAGAATGCATGACAAGTAGATATTCAGGAAATCCATCAGTCCTATAAAAAGGTTTTACTTTTACATTAGACAGTATTCTGTTATTTAGAAATCCTCACAACTGATACACTGGAGCTTACCTTTGTAATTATCTCTCACTACATATCAGGATCACCACCAAATTCTACTCATAGTTTCTTTATAGAGATAAAGTTACTGTTACCAAATCCCCTCCAAAAAAAACCCCCAAAATAGACACACTTTGTTAAATACAACTCCTAGAGCTTAACAAATATTTTGGCAAGGTTTGCTATTAAAAAAACCAACCAAACAAAAAAAGATAAACCCCACAAAACACCAAAAACCAAGTCACAATTCCTATGCTTTTTGTTGGATTTCATGAAGACCCAGAAGTAGGACAACATCCCAATTCACCACCTCAAGTTAGAAATATGAGTTTGTTTGCCATCTATGGAAACTACTTTGCAGCTAGTCAATACCACAAAGATCAATAAACCCACTAACAGGCTTCCTTCCCAGACCCTTGCAAATAACATCATATTAGCATAAAAAGCAGACAGTAGAAGATTGCAGATTAGCTGCAGTTTTCAACATGACTACATAAACATTTGAAGAACAATAAACAATTCATCTTACTTATTCAAATTAATCATTTCAATTTGCTCACCAGGAACTATACACGGTCAGGTAATCCTTCTGCTTTCTGGGATACACAGAAGCATGCCTCCTGTAATTTGGTTTAAGCCACAAATACTTCAAGAACGCTCTCCAGCAGCACAACCCCATTCCCTACCTTGGCAATAAGTGTCTTCTGTTGAACTGCAGGAAAGGCATGACATCTCACAGGAAGGGCTCCCATTGCATACGTCTTTACAATTAAGCTGGTCTTTCTTGAAGCTGTTAATCAACACATTTTGTTAAATGTCATCCCAAGTGCATTCCATGAGATGGAATGTACGTGGTGTCCCTGCAGAACCACATCCTCCCACCACAGCTGCCGATTTGAATGTTCCTTTGTATTATTTGTTTGAGGAAAAAAAGACAAAAATACCAAATTTTTTACAAAAGTAACTCCCCATGCACCAAAACAATGGTTTCGTATTTTGCAAAGCTCTTGAAAAGGAAATTCACTCAGTTTCCCAATCTCAAAGATGAGCAAAACAAACCAAGTGCCAAGCACTATCACATCTCTGTAGGAAAGTCTGTGTACCATAAATACGTATCAGAACATGCCAGTGATGTAGCCTTGGTGTCTGCACATCCTTACAGAACACTCAGACTCCATAAATGGTACTTTAAAGCCTAAATTATGGTAAAAGCATGCATATCCGTATTCAAAACTCCACAAGACATTCACTGTCTATAAGCATTTGTAAACTGCCCATTTTTTAAAACAAAAGCTTAATGCTCTTCCAATAAAGCTTAAAAATAGATGTTGTTCAGCAAATTGTTAATTTTCCTATCTCTGTCAAAGGATTTTTGGCATAGTAATTTCATTTCAAAGCTCACATGAAATCCAAGGTAAGCTTTCACAAGTAAAACTACTTAATTTTAATGATACATTGTTTTAATTTAATTGTGGCTATTTTAGTTCTGTTCAGTGATATGACAGGCATAAAAAGCAAAGGTTAGGTAAGAGGTATTTAAGAAAATGAATGTTAAATAAAAAGTAAAATAAAATTAATTACTTCAGATGGGAAGTATATAAACCAAACTTTTTAAGGACAACTGCCAAATCTCAAGGAATGTCTAGTCTCTTGGGAGGTCTACATCTCTAAGAAGTGCTCTATTTAATTCTCATCTGTCACGCAGTTCCACTGAATATATAACTTTCTAAAGAGCTTAAGTCCAACTAAGAACCCATTGCTACTGAAAGGAACGGTCCCACCTCCTGCCTTCCCAAAGCTTCCTTGGCACCAGCACTGGTGCTTGTGCAGCCAGGCAGCAAAGTGAAGGGCAAGTTACTCAGCTGAAATCAGTCTCCCATAGGATGTGTTTTTCAGCTAGATCAAAGTAGTGAGCTGGAGCATCAGGCTGCTAAAAGTGTCCCAGGACTGGTCAGGAAAGGGCTGCAAAGGAAAGACACAGTGGAAATGTCAGCATCCCTTTGATTGGCCACTCATTTTTCAATTAATTTAAGCCCCTCATGGAACTTATTAGCTTGTCAATTTGTGGTGTTCTCATCCACAGCAATCAGGATAGGACTTCACACCTTTTTCTTCCAATGAAAGTGAAGAAGTTGAATTAATTGGCCTCTAACTCAACCATGCAGTAATCCAAAACTCACCAAAATCAGCAAGCTTCAGATTAGACCTTTAATGACCTAGAGTGGTGAAAGCACATTATTTACTTTTCTTGTCCTTTGTTTCTACAGAAATGCTCAGAAACAGGCGCGTGTTAATTCCTTTGACTCGCCCACTCCCACACAGTAGATATAAGTAGCTCACTGTCTGGTGGCAACAACTACTTCAACCAAGCACAGAATTCCCCTCTAGTAAAAACAGTAACCTAAGGAATTCCTGCCAAGTTTTAAGAAGCAGTAAAAAAGTTTTCAGGGCACCATTTAAAACTTCTGACAATACACAACGCATATGCCTATGATGGGGTGAAGGGAGGGGACTAGGGAAAGGGTACCAAACAGAAGACAAAAGTACAAAACTACCCAAGGTCAGTTGTTTTCAAGAGTCTTGGTTCTTCTCATACATTTTATAATCTGAAAAAGGTAAATGAAGATACCTCTTGAAGTTAAGGAAAAAATGAAGAAGAGTTTTTTAACAATATAACTTTCAAAATAGTTACTGCAGTACCCTTAATGCTTTATTCATGGATTATCTGACTTTAATCACTCCAGTTCTTTGTCTTTCCCTCAGATACTCCTGCTGACAGTATTTTGTTAGTCGTTTGGAATTTGAAAGCTCACAACAGCTATTGTCACAAATGAGAAGCAAAACTAGGGACTTTGTTGAACAGCTTAATTGTATGCAGGCAGAATACATTTTTCAGTGTTCGGTTTGGCTCTAAAACAGCAAGACATCTGAATCTGTGTTGAGACGCTATTTAGAATCAAAACTTTGATTAATTCCAGAAAGTATCTCAAATAAATAAGAAAAACCTAGGAAATGTTACAACAAATGTACAAAGAATAACATGAATTTTTAAAAAGCCAACACAACTGTTTTCTTTTATAAATACTTGTTATTCCATCAGTCCCAGACTAGTAGGAAGCTGCCCGAAAACACTGCCTAGCAAGAAGTTCTCCCCTTTGGACCAAAATCGACAAGCCCAAAAATTCACAAGTAGGTATTAATTTTAGGATCTTTACTGAAAGCATTTAAGAAAGAAAAGATCTTTACCCAGAACAGCTAGAGAGGTAAGTGACTTTTCTAGTCCTGTACTGAAAGACCTACCACCACCCAGGTACTGGCTGCATAAGCTGGTAGAAAGCAGCTGCCCAGTAAGTTTCCACATAAGACATGGTGTGGGATTTACTTCTTGTATCTCTAAAAACTTCACTGCCTTGCAGTCCACTGCATTTCACAGTGGAAGGAAAGGAAATCTGGATCTATTTTAGATGTTAACTTTAAGACAAAGTTGCCCTAGAAATGCCTTTCTTCTGCTACCTATAAATGAACCTGAAAGTGGCTTTCTCAGGTGTCATTCATGTTACACGTTATCTACAACTGGACAAAAAGTGAATCCGTGTATGATTTCTAACTAATGGCTTCAAGGCCATAACAAATACACAAGACATGCACAAAAGTACCAAAGAAAAGCTATGGGCGAGCATATCGCATCACAGATTTGGCTGAGCTTGCTAACTGTGTAATCATACAATAACCGAGTCCCCACAAGAACACATCATATGCAAGGAGGGCTCACTGGAGGGAAGGGTGGTGGGATCTCAAAAGTGTAGTTTGAAATTCAGTATCTTGGTTACAAGCAAAATATGAGGTCCTCAAACTGCCAACTTGGACTTTTAGTTAAAGAGATGAGCACTTCAGTCATCATTTTAGGAGAGCAATGGGCACATCCATAGCTACAGAATTAATAGCAAGAAACGCTATAAAACATCCTGCTCCTTGACACTGTAACATTTTCCTGTGCATTTCCTCCTGCGCGTACTGCTCTGACTTACTGATACCTTTTCCACCTTGGCTAGATTCTCAGCTTTCCTGTCCTGGCAGGTTACTCGATGCTGGCCACTGAGGTCCAGCACTTCCCAACACAAATCAGACCACTGTTTACACATTCCTACATTTCTTCTGCGTGGCTGCTGAATACAGTATCTCCATTACTTTTCCAGCTGATTACAACTCAGATAACTGAATGGAACTTACGAGGCACACATAATGTGTGTTAATTATATTCACACGATGCAACTGAATTTATGGTCACAGAAAATCTCAGCTACTGTAACAATTACACAGACCTAGCAAATCCTCATGGACAAAGCAACAAATATACTATAATGACATTAAAAAGAGGTAAGGCAGGACAAACAAGCACAGCAGTACTACCGTAAGCCGTACTAATCTAAACCATGGCACATGGTTTACCTAAGTCTTCTACATAAAATTAAATGCACGTATACAAAACCAACATACCATCTTTCTACAAAGTTTTAGCCAAGGATCTAATTACAGAAGAAACTTATATGGTTATTATATGCTTTCAGAAATAAACAGGTACAACTGGTTTGTTACTTTGAGTAGTTTAGCTATATAAATTGGAACTTTTTAAATATTGACAGAAGCCCACCTCTAGTAAGATCCAAAACCGCAAACACACAATCTATCATCTAATTTGATTATTTAGCTTAAAAACAAAAGGCCTAAACAAATGCCTCAAAATGGATGATGTTTGAACATTAACTGCTAAAGAAACTTCATTTTCTAAAAGAGTACTCTCAAGGTCACCAGCTGAATCATCACCAAATAATGTTTATATTCATTAACCAATTCAGACATCATCTGTTACATATTTCAAGATTCTCCCTCCCATAATCATCATGAGGGAAATAGGCCAGTAAACCCAACTGCCTGCATCTGAAACAGTGCATATAGTTAGAGTATAGACAGTAGACACCTTAATTTGTGCCAAATACAATAATGTAGAGATGAAGTATAAAAAAACCCAAATGCATATGCTAACTAATAGGAAAAAAAACTTCTTTTGGTTTTAACAACTTCATTATTCTCCTGTTTATTAAATATTTGTAGGTGAAATTTATAAACAAGCAAAGCTTTGATATATATTCCATTATTAAATGTTCTGGTTTTGTTCTATTACCTTAAGTGCAGAAATTGCAAGCCATTCATTTATTTAAGGAACACATGCAAAGATACTTAGTTCCAGTCAAACGGCTATTGTCTCCAGGTTAAATAAAACTGCTCTCTCTTTTTTTGTCCTTTTCAAAACCCTGGAATGTCACACACAGAGGATTTCACAAAAGTACGATGCCGATGGTGCAGTACTATACTGTTCTCTCGACACCAAACAATTTTGTCTGCAATAGAATGGCAGCACATGACATATTCAAAAGCACTGCAAGTAAGAACATGTGCATCATGGCCAAATTAACATTCCCAGGACTTGGCCCTGGCTTTCAACCACAAAGCAGACATGCTCTAGTTATATCCTGTAATGCTATATTGTTTGTTTTGATTACTACTGTATTTTTTCCACACCAAGTGATACAGTAATCACAGAAGTAAAAGTGGGGACTAATGTTTACTCATTTACAGACCAATATACAATTAAGTAATCTAACAATTTCTTGGAAAACTCATGCCCAAACATTTTCTATTTAGGAACAGTCACTCATGTACACATCCCTCCACTAATTCTTTCCCTCTCCTGTTATAAATTGCAAAAAGTAAAAATAGCAGCACATAAACATGCCATTCACTGTTCTAATAGTTCAAAAACATAAAAAGCATGTACGGTTTTAAATGTTTCAAACAAGTGTTTTTCTAACATAGTTACAGTGGTAAATTAGAAAGCTATTATGAAAAATATCTAACCTATAAAGTACAATCTATTCAATAATCAACCATCTTAGCTGAAGATATTTCCCAAAGCCATTCTAAAGGCACCCCAAGTTAAAGATCATTACTTGAAAAGTGCCATTTATGTTACACATGCAAACAAAAGCAATCATTGTCTTGTCTGAATAAAGCTGACTGCAAATACTTTACACTACAACAGGCTGTTTATTGTACTACCCAAAAGCTTTACCAATTTGAAGTAACAATGAAGTTTTAATGGAACTTTCCTGGAATCTACTGCTTGATTTGTTGGAGAGGTCTCCACTGGAAATATTTATTACTAGCAGCACCTTTGTAAAGCCTTACCATCCAAAACATGACTTGTGACAAGACATTTAATGTCTTATTTTCCACAAATCCAGCGTGGTTTTTTCCTCACATGTACAGATACAAGTTCTGTAGTTCTATGCTGATGCAAATGTTAAGTCCTGTCATTTCTACGCATGCATGTGTGGGAAGAGGGAGGGTACGTTTGTTTTTAAATACAGCTAGTACAACTTGCCATACTTTGCAGGCTCTAGATTTAGAACAGAAGGGGTTTTGAGAAGTGTTTTATTGGCAGGATGAGTTCCAAGTCATGTATGTATCTGCAGGCAAGTACATCTGTTGCATAGGTGTATATCTTTGGACTTCTACCAGCTTCCCCTGCAGTTTAACACCAATTTATAGCAGAATTTAGAGAAAAACAACAGAGATTCCATGAGCAATCCAAGCCAAGCCTCAATAAAGACTTTCAAAACAATAATTACTTGCCATTTATGACAGTACTTCTTCTATGATCACACTTTAGAATACAAGAAGGTCTAGCCAAAGATTGCAAATACTCAGCCTTTATTCATTCAACAGAGTCTCTCTAAAAGCACATATAAACCCAAATCTCCAGCAGCTTTCTGCATTTTCCACTGTAGCTCCTAACACTAAAAAGAACAGAGCTTTAGCTTGGAACTAGTTATTTTGGCATTTCTATGCAAAAACAAGCTAAAAAGGTTTAAAAATAGAAATAGGTAAAACATTTTTAATTGCCATCCTCATGTTGGTAAACTCTTTCTAATAACTAAAGCACCATTCCTTAAGGGTAAACTATAGGAGTTACCAGCACATGCACTTTGTCACTGCAAAAAGATTAAAATTCTGTAACAGACTCAAAATAAAGTTGTTAAAAGACACAGGAGTGCTGCAGAATCTAGTTTTAAAAAAAAAAAAAAAAACAAACCACATTAAGGTTATCTTTTCTGTCAGCATGTATTCAGTTGGCTACTTCTTTCAAAGCACATGCATTATAACAGTGTTTTCAAAAACTTTTTTTTTTATTTTTAAAAAAGACAATAGATTTTTTTAAAGGAAAAAAAACCAAAACCAAACCAAACAATGAAGTAATCTAATTACTGGCAAACAAGCCACAAAAACAGGCACATCATATCCAAAAGCACATAAATTTCAGGAAAAATATACAGTACAATAAAAAAATTCCCAACAGAAAACTACATCAGCAGAAGAATTACTGTTTTTCATAATGAACCATGCCAAATCTAATTGAATAGCATTATTAAAAACAAGCACCCACAGTATTTAACTGATGTACAAAAATTATTGGTGCCACCATACCTCTCCATCTGAAGTATTCAGAAGGCTTCAGCCACCCTTTCAATAATCATGCAGAGATGCTGCAGAACCAAATGACAAAACCAGTCGTCTGTTTTCCTGCTGCAGAGCGTATCGCTGACTTTTAAAGGCACAATTTCAGTACCATTTTGATTTATGAATTACAGTATTTTACAATGTTAACACAACAGAAAAAATGCCAAGTGACTGAAGTAAATAAAACTAAAGGCATTTCCTTAACTTAAGTTTTTATGGGCAGAGACCTGATACTATCTTTGAAGCTAATAATTCATGGGCTGGTTATTAAAGAAATAAGTTATTGTTTTATTTTAAATGTGAATTTGGTAGAGCAAAAATTACATTATAATAATCTAGCCAAATTCTGCTGCAGATAAAACTTTTGTGTCAACTTTCCAAATTCTCAATGCTGTTTTTCTAGTTTTTGCTAATGCCTTCATCTTGTTTGGCCCACCAACCTGAGAGTATGAGCAATGGTTTGCAAGGCTTAAATTGCCACATTTTAAAAACAAACAAACAAACAAAACCCTACCATAATTATGTTCTGTGTTCAGTGAGATCAGAAAGCCCCTGAAGATTAGTTGAGCTGGCATAACAAACTGAACCTGCCAGAACAATTCATCTGGTTTATATGTTGTTCCTTGCGGCCATATTTCCTGAGGAATGTTCAAAACCAGATGTACTTCAACTTGGATAAACTCTTCTGGCATTCTGCTCCTGCAACTCTTTTACGAGTAAAGAGCCCCCTTATCGCATGACAGGTTTGGGAATCAAGATAAACAACTAAAGTGCACGAATGTATCCTCTCACCTGAGAAGAGCACACGCTGGAGGACGCCTCCGTGTTGTTAAAAGGATATTCACTCCCAGGTAACAGGCACACGCATGTCCCAGGCACATGAAGCAATCGCCTGCAGAGATCCTCACGCACAAGGAGGAAGAGGCAACGGGCACAGGTCTTCTAGGGCTTACTGAAAGAAACTGTGGCTCGTCCCACTACAAACCGTGGGCATCCCTGAATTAAACGGACAGTCAAACTTACTATGCACATTTTTTTCTCCCATTTACAATATTACTGTTCTTCAGTAATAAAATGCAAACTCTATAAAATACTAGCATGATGACATCTTGCATTATTTGAAGTGCTGTATGTTGCTGTAGTCATAGTACATTTCCTCTCACTTTACTAGTCTTGTATTCGATATGAACAGAACAAAAGGATACGCTGTTCTTATGATCACTGTCTTCCACACTGAACCACAAGTTATTGGTCATAAAATGAAAACAGTTCTAGCATCATCTTCTCTTCAATGTCCAACTTAATTCTTTGTAGTCAATACTAGGCAGATCATTTAAATAAGAAACCCAGAATTCGGAATCTAACACAATTCTCCTTTGAATTCTCAGGCTTTAGGCAGTTACAAAAATCGTTCAACAATTCTATGTTAACTAGGAAAGCAAAGATCTCAAACTGTTCCTTCTTAGTTATGAAACTAAGGAGCTTGGAGAAAAGATGCATCATTTTAATTCTACTTTTCAATATTAATTCTTCCAAGGTGAGACATTTAAAAGCACTTTTATTCCTTAATAGCTGCAGAGCTGGCACCAAAAATGCCCTCTTGTGGCTCAGCAGAACCCTGCAGAGCCTGCCCTCAGTTCTTCCAACTTAAACTTTAAAACAAGAATGTACTACTCAGGGCTTACTTTGGAACTAAAATGAGAAAGCCCATAATAAACTAAACTAAGACTGCAGACATTGTTCAGAGTTTGAATGAAAGATTGAACTTAGTTTTTTGATGTGGTTCTTTCATTTTCCTTTTTTTTTTTGAGTATCAGTGTAAGTAATGAGAATATCTGGTCCCTCCTGTAAATCTCAGCATAATCCAACTCCTGAGGAAAGCTGTTCTGGGAACAGAGCACTGGTTACTTCGGCAGATTCCTGAAAGGGGAATCTTTGTGCTGCTTGAAATCTTTTATTAAAGAATGTGTGTAAAAACAACTTCAGTGGGAAAGTACCCCTGCACTTTGACATTTCCAACAACAGACAACAACTTGCAGGACTGCCTCACTCTCATCCCCAGAGACGTCGAATTCTCAGAGGTGTACCACTGACCTTAAGAGGAATAAACAGATAACTACCCAGCAGATTTGTCTGCCCATGGAGCAAAGCCAGCACACTACATATTTTTCTGTTAATAGAAATACGATTGTGACAGCTTCAATTCCCTTATTGGAAAGCAGCATCTTTCACATAGGTTTTATTTTTGCTGCTTTTTAACTCTTAGTCTGCCAAAATGACATCAACGTAGCAGTTGATTTGCAAGCAAACCAAGAAACCACTAAGCAAGCCTTTCGACTGAAGCCAAACCTCAACAGGCACTGAAATCCTGATGCCCAGTGAGGAGGAGGGGGCAGTCTCCCATCTTGGCCTACAATACAGCACAGTTAAGAGCACATTCTTTAACAGATCTCTCTTGGTTGCATTTTCCCAAGCGATGGCAATTCAGGCTGCTTGGCAGCCTGCCAGATTATTCATGAGGATAGTCACCAACAGCTTGTTTCCCTCCTCCTGCTCCTGTGTAAACAGTCTGCTGTGAAAGGTGTTACTGGGATTTTTTTCCAAACACAGCTCAAGCAGGAAACAATTGTTTGTAAGCAGAGAAATACCGTTTTTCAGCTGCCAGTTAATCTGCAACAACCCAGAGCACGGTCATATTTCACTACTGCACGCTCATTACAAGCGCTCAGACCCAGCTGGTAGCGGCACACACAACACTGCACAGTGGAACACAAGAGAGACTAGTCGAGTTTGAAAGTGTTAAGTCTGAGGAAAAAAACAACATGTTTTGGTCAAAGATGAAAATATTCAACCAATATTTTAACCTCAGCTCAATAATTAAAAACAAGGAAAAAAACCCACATAACAGTTTCACAATCTATTATAAACTCTCAGTCAAGCCCAAACTTTCAGCTGGAATATTCAGAAAACCTTAGAAAATTACACAATATTTTAATTATTTGAGAATCTGAAACTTCATCTTTTCAGACAGAAACCATCCATGTTTGGTTTATACAAAGGTTTTTTCAAAGTTTGCAATTGAACTTTCAAGTTTATTGAAGATTTTTTTAAAATACTTGTTAGAAAAACAATGTCTTTTCAAATAGTTATCATTTAATTCTTAGTGAAATCACTATGTCTTTTCATCAGTGAGAACACAGATACAAACTTAAAAAAAAATCCTTTTTGACATGTGTCACTGAGCTTCTCTCAAAATTTGATTTCTGTGAGCTAAGGTATAAGTCCTCCTGTGAAGAGTCAGATTCACACACTGTGGGCTTGTTTGTATCCCACATTTTTGTAGCAGTCTGGGCCCCCCAGATGACAACACTTTACGCAATGGTCACAGAAGTAAATGCACACGTCACGAGCAGATCCCTCAGGACAAACCCTGTCAGCGACAGTTCAGAAACCACACAGGATTATGGCAAGAGAGTTTACCAACCCAGCACGACAACCTGGGAAATCAGTAGGATTTGAGATACTTTTGGTCATTTTGCTCATGCGGCATTTCCAGTAAAAATTCTCAAAGAGAAGAGAACCTAGAGTCATTAAGCTGCATTCTTCCAGGTATAACAGTCCAACAGCCCTTTTCTTTCTACATACAACCAAAATTTTCATGCCTTCTGAAATCAAGAAATCAGTATTTCCTTTCAGAGTTATCCTAGCTTGTGGCTATTTTCTACATCCTGGTCTTGCTACCTAAAAAGAAAAGTTAACAACTACCAGTCACTGAGGAAAAACTAAGCCACAGGAAGATCTACAAAACCAGTTATCTGGTTAAGATCCCAAGCTGCAGTCTCTCATACAGTTGTATGTGGTTCCCCTCCACCGCCTGCAGAATATAAGAAAAACATACGTGTGTACACACCCACAGAGAAGGAGTGGTACAGGTCGGGGAAGAAGAGAAAAAGAAATTACCGAGTTTCCTTATTACCTGAGAATAACTATTAAGCCACACCTAAGACTGGAAGAGAGAAATCTCCAACCAGTAGTACACAGCCTTGCAAGAGTTCCTCTTTAACCAGCCTTCCTCAGACATATCATAACAAAAATTCCTTTCTTCATAATTTAGCCCAGATCACTAACCTGTGCTGTCCCAGGATGTCTGCAGCTCTCTTAGCCACTCTCTGTCTTCTGATGCTGGAAGGAAATTCTCAATCTCTGTACCCACCCATCTTGACTCAGCACGTCTCCTCTCCAGAGTGCCACCTACCCATTCAGGCAGAGAACACCATTTCCCAATCCCTGCAGGAAATACCTCCTCATAATCCTCGAGCAGCTGAATGCTAAGAAGGTCTGTCATTCACAGTTTCACTTCACTGTTTGCACATTTAAACAAATGGTATTGATTACACAGGTCACAAGTATCTCAGTTTTACTGAAACTAGGAGCACCTTCCCATCAGTTACAGTATCTACACCATCACAGTACCGATTGTGTAAAGAATGCAAGTATTCAGCTGTCTCTTGTAGGTCTCAGGTGTTTGCAGCTACTCTAAGCAATTAAGACAACATACTACACAGGTTATCCTCATATAAGTCAACTTTAAAAAGGCAGCTGTGTCATTTAAGATAAGCTTCTTTAGCAGGCAATCTAAGGAGAAGCCTATACTTACAAAAAAAAAAAAAATCCACATTATTACTAAGTACATACTAAGCAGTAGCCTATTTGAGTGTGTTGGTCTGCCTTTCTTCCAAAGAAACTGTTGCTTTACAAAATAGAACATCTCTAAAAACTAGTTCTATTATAATCTTTTTACAGTTTATTTCCAGAGAAGCATTACCTAACTATAAGTCTGTTTTTCATGCCCTGTAGAAAATGTTGTCAACACCAGAGGCAGAAGGAGCTGCCCAAGAGCTACACAGCTTTAAAGGACATTCCTCTCCTGTCATACTTCAGACTAAGTATGCACTCCTTCCTCTAATTGTTAGACCTGTTGACAAGAAAGTAGCCATCTTCACAATCAGCCATCTTAAAAAATAAATAAATTAATTAAAAGCTTCACTGTAAGAGCTACTCTGGTCTGTTTGAATATTGAATTAGTGAAAACATTTGTCTTTATCCAAATCAACAGCAAAGATACACACTTTAAAAAAGGAAGGAAAATTAACAGAACATCTATAAGCTAAAAGTTTACTAAAAATCTCTGACTGACCTTTTAAGAGCTGAAACGGCATAAATTCCAGGAAAGACTTAATGACAGAATTGCTGCTAATGTTTTCCAAAGCTTTTGAAAAAGAGATACAACTTTTTTTTCCTAGCAACAAGAAAAATACCCAATACAGAAATATCTTCTCAAAACCATTTGTCTCAATAAGTAGCATATTTACAATGTTATGGCAAGTGCTCACCTGCCAGAAGATTTATTTATCTCGCATGAGATACAAAAAGAGCTTCCACTAGACAGTCTGACCTGCCTGAGCTTCAAGAACACTTTCTGCAGGGCGGAGGGGAGAGGCTGTTACCTACATCATGATAAATGTATTTTAACATAAATGCATTTTGACACAAACTGATTAGGTAGCGGGAATAATTTCACCATCCAAATCTTCCAAGATTAGAGCTCTGCATCTTTCTTAAAGAATGAAAGCCATTATAAAAGCAATTACTACCTCAGATGAAATGACAGTAGAATTTTTAATATATTCACAGAGGTCAACAATCTCTCAGATTTCTGTACTACCACAGAACCAAGAAGTCTTGTGACAGAATACTTAAGAACTTTGTTAAATCAACTGAATGTATAATTATGCTCAATTTATTTTCTATTTTCACCTACATGTTTTACAAATGCCAAAATTCACCGATAACAGCATTCTCGGCATGTTTCTCTAATCCAGTTCCACCCAAAACCATTATACAGACCTGATAACAGGTAGAAAACATGTTCATTATCATTAATGGAATTCCTGAAAGATGAGATTAAAGGAAATATATAAATAATATATATAATGTTTAATATTTTTATAAAATTATTTTAATAATTAATATTTCTAGAAAATATATAAAGACTGATACATATAGATCCACCATTCACTTCTTGAGCCTTGCCTGTTTGTCTTTTTCTGCAGCTTTCCAAGCACCTCATCACCCAGCTACCCCTACACTACTAGAACCACAGGTTTGACCAGTGAAAGGACAAGGGGAGGTTTAGATTGGATGGATATTAGGAAAAAATTCTTCGCCAAAAGGGTTATCAAGCATTGGCACAGGCTCCCCAGGGAAGTGGGCACCATCCCTGGAGGGATTTAAAAGAGGTGTAGATGTGGTGCTTAAGGACATGGTTTAGTGGTGCACTTGGCAGTTTACGGTTAGGTTTATGGTTGGACTTGATCTTAAGGGTCTTTTCCAACCCAAATGATTCTACAATTCCTTCCTGTAGTCAGTATACAGGAGTCAAGGTTTCCTTGCAGTGCAGAAATCCATCAAGTACAAGGGTTATTTAAATCTCATACAAAACCTGAAGACATTTCAACTGAATTCTCTGGATCAGCTGGCAAAAGCAGTGATATTGTTGCAGCATTTCAGATTGCTCAGTAAGGGAGAGGGAAACTCCCAGAGTTTAAAAATCCATATTATTTGTAAATCTCTAAGCAAAAGAAAAAAAAAAAAAAAAAAGGCTGATATCCTGAGATGGTGACAACAAATATCAAGTGTTTGATAACTGCCATGTAAGAAAAAAGATCTTCACCATTTTGTAGCTAACATTTATTAATTCCATTTGAATTTAGTCCAGGCAGTTCAACATGGTTTTGAACCACCACGTCCTCTGTGAAACAACTGTCTACACCTAGATTTTGTGAGTCTTATCTCACCATGCAAATAGCTAATGTTATAACTCCTAATCTTCAGAAAAATATAAAGGCAATATTACTAATGCTGCTTTACCAACCAGAGAAAATTACATATAGTGAATCACACCCATTAGCATAGTTCCGTCTACAGATGTGTTTAAATGTTCTGCTGAAACAGATCTAACAGATTTATTATTCTTAGTATTAGGATAAGCCTCATTTCTTTTCCTTTGATACAAAGTGGGCACTGAACTCAAGCACTAAGAGGTTAACCTGCAGAGCACACATTTAAAACACCTGAAAATCAGATTTAAAAGATATCTATTTAAAAAAAAATACATTTGCCTTTTGCCCTCTGATTTACACTGCTTAACGAACAAACAGTGCCTCTAGTTTTATATTGCTCTCCATTATATTAATACCAATAGCCTAAGTTAATAAAAATGAGTCTTTCTGCTGCCTAGAAGAGGGTCACGGAATTAACTGCAAAAAGCAAAGAATCAAGTAAATATAAAAGTGAAGTTGCTGCTCAAGCATTTTGCTAGTTTGAAGATAACTGTGAAACTATGACATATTGAAACAAATAAGCAGAATGGAAAAAGTCAATAACTCTACTTTTTTTTCAGATTAAATAAGGTAGAAAATAAACAGCAGCTTTCCTGGTTAGTCATATTTGACAATCATAGCCTATACAGAGCTCCTGGAAAAAATCATCTGCATGTTGCAGAATCAACACGTATTTTCAAATGGTCAGTACTGTGCTCTTAGTTCAGGATATTTGGCCTCTAGGAAGTAAATAAAATTATCATAAAGTCCTCACTTGACAAAGCATCGTAAATAAAAATCCAGTAGCACTCAAACGCTTCAACTCAGCAGTGTATCAAAATCTTATTTTATAAGTTTTGGTGGGTTTGGTTGTACTTTTTATTAACTAAAGATAAAACCTTTCAAGATACAGATAAGCAATAAGGAAAACAAGGGCTTAAACAAAAAACTTCAGGCAAAAAAGCACATACCTACCACGTATTGGTAACATGCTTGTGCACCTGTCTAGACAAGTCAGTGACACTCTTGCCAAGTACTACATGGCAGACAATCAAAAAGAAAAGGGTTGGGCGCTTAACCAGATTCTTCTTGGATTTTAACATCTTTAATTACAAATCTGCTTTTAAATTAAAAGTTCTGCTTCTAAGGACAATATCTCAGAGCAGACCTTGTAAAACTGTCTAATAATGCTGCAGGAAAAGACAATTAAACTACAAATAAAATGAGGGTTTAGCCCCATCCTTTACCGTTATCCAAGCTAAGGTCATTAAAAAAAAAAATTAAAAAGCACATCTAGGAGGCAAAGACAAAACAAATTAGATTTAACAGTAAATTAGAATATACAGTCATACCAGATAGAATCAGATGTGATACTAAGTAAATGTGGCACCACATTATTCAAGTTGGTCTTTGCAGGGATGCGGCACTCCAATACTGAGGCAGTACACTTAATCTGTACCAATGAAATGTAAATATTTGGGATGATGGCAAACCTTGCTCAGTAGTCAGACAAAAACTCATTTCAGTGTAATCCATCTGCAGCAAATTGAATGATGGGAAAATGCAGAGTATAGAACTGGGGAGAAAAACCTGCACCCAGGTACTTCACAGCACACTTGCCTCTTCACTGAAGCACTTGCTAAGATTGTTCAGTACTGCCAGACTCACCTGGAAAAGGCACTTTTTTTGTTTCCTCCATTACAGAATACAAGAACATCTTGCAGGATATATTGGCTTGCAGGTAGGTAACCCTTTTAACTAGGTCCAGTTGTTAAGAGTTTAACAGCTACTGATAGACTGTAGCTATCAACAAAACGTAGTATTAATATCAAAACTCTGCTGTTCCAAATATTTGAGGTTCTCTCTTTTCTGGTAGATAACAAATAAAACAGAATTAGAAGTGTTAAATAGATTATCTATTTCCTCATCTGATGTGGTAGACATATTTCACACTTCTAAAAGCAGTCTGAAGTATAACACAAGATGATGAAAACTCTTTCTAATAATAAAGCAATACCTACCCGATACAACTGCAGATGGACCTTCAGAAGTATTTAAAACCTCATTACAGTATGCTGCTTCCCAAAACATATGCACATGTTTACCTGCACAAAGATTCAATGAATGCAGAAGTGGACACTACTTCAGGAAAGAGGCTGAATGAATGAAGTTTTTTTCTGATAGATTCATGTTAAAGAGGTTAGAACGTGTACTGAACAAAATGTGGATGCTGGTAGCTCTGGAGAACCAGTTTGTACCTTTGGTTCTGAGCTACAACACAAGCCAGTGTATAACCCCAACCAGAACAAAACAATGTTCCTCTGTTTCCCAGACAACTTTGATTTTCATAAGTGTTCAACACTCAAAAAGCATCTCAAGTTATTAGGAACTGTGCTTTAAGTGCATATTATCCTTGCTGGCCTCTTCAGGTAGTCAGAATTCAGTTTTCCAACACATGTATTCTGGAAGAAAGGCAAACAAGGATTGACAAACCAACCTCAGTACTTTCTGGTGTAGCTTTGCTTTAAAAACAAAGAAAAAACAGCACCTCCCCTTATACACTCCTCCCTCCCCCAAGGAACGCACACAGCATTCCTCTCCATTCACATACACCGCTGAATCAAACCGCACACGGCATTTTCCTTATGCACAGTTCCAAGCTTGCTTTTCCAGAGGGCACTCTGCAATTCAGGCAGCAGGAACGTACCCTTTTCCTGCCTTCTGAGAGCTAAACTACAAAATACTTCTTCTGCTGTCTGCAATCGCCAGCAATCTCTACCTGAGTACAGACCTATCAGTGTTTACCTCACTCTTTAATGAGTGATCTCTCTTTTTAGAAACTGTCATCAAAAAAGGACACTGAATTGTTTCCCCAACTTGAATGAAGTATAGCTACTGGATCTACCCAGCAGGCCCAGTATTCCCAGCTCAGTTCTGTTCACAATCCAGGAGAACAGAATTTATTAAGCAGGCTGGCTGATGAAGCCCAGAGCGGAAGAACAAAGGACAAGAAGAGAGAGACAGAGAAAACCATACAAACGGGACTATTTACTTTTTACTGTATATAGTTCTTTTTTCCCATTGTCCAAATGGAACACTTTCTTACAAGAAATTTAAAAATAATAATAAAAAGCACCAACACAGATTCACCCCCATCCTGGCAACTTTTCTCTTGCTACCTAATTCCAGCCAGGGAACCAGCAGAGGCCGCTGAAGACCGCCTATCGCTCCTGCAGAACTGCGGGATGGGACAGCTTCTCTACCCTGGCATTTCAACACCGCAGCCAGTTCTAGCACTTTTCTGCCACTTCTCAATTTCACAGCTGTTTTTCCAGCCGTACAAATGACCTCAATGAAGTCTAGTCCCCTCAAGGGCAACTCCTGATGGAATTCTAGTAACCATTCACAACCTACATATTGCTGCACATGGTGCCTCTCAAGATTCACCCAAACTAGAGCCTTACCCACTTGCTGTGGAATCACTCCAGGTTTCTTTCCAGAAGTTTTTCCATTACATTTTACAGCACACAAAGTCCTTTCATTTTGCCAAAGACTATCCTCAAATTTGCTAATGATGATGTAAATGTCTTCACTTTTGGTTCGAGAAGTTCTCATGTGATCTCAGCTACACAATTTTAATTCCTTTTCAGGAACTCCACACAACTCAATCTGGTCATACGCAGCAAACGATCACGCCTAAATCAATATTCCTCTTAAATAAGATCAAAGGTTGGCACACTAAGCAAATTAAACACTCAAATTTTTCGATAAAAAAATAAAAAAAGTCAAATTGCCCATTTTTCACATTTTTGTCACTCAAAGAAAAGAGTGATGAAAAAAGGCTAACAGTTCACAACCAACGCTGACCAAATTGCAACCTTTCAGAACTGGTATTATATTGAATAAAGCTGATTATGTCATGTCTTTGATTAAGAGTAACAAAGACGCTGGGGCTATGTATTTAAAAAGACCTAAAATTGTATAAAAAGTTATCCCATTTTCTTCTTAGGACAAGCTATTTAAATTGCAAATAAGCCACAGAAGAAACAGCAAGATTTTAACAAAACTACCAAATGGAGATCCAGAAATTGAGCTTATACATCATTTATTCAATGTTTTATTTAGTGATTTTACAAGGAAAGGCAGGACTGCACTAACAGGGTTTGCCACTATCAAGAAAACCTGAAGAATAATCAGAACAGAGAAAATCATTCAGGAAGATGTAGATGTGCAGAAATGGGAAGAACTAGAATGTAGCTTCATACTTGGCTTCCTAATATAAATTACAGTTTTAAAACTTCAAGAAGCAAAGGAAAAGAAAGATCTGGATGTATCAGTCAATTGGCAGGATTTGCATGTGCAGTCAGCGTGGGTGTCTTCCCCAAATAGGCAAGCAAGCTAAAATGCAAAAAGCTGAGAAAATCTGAGAGCCAAGAAAGCACTTCTGCTGTTTGAGAGGCTCACAAAAGCTCATTCCAGTGTACGATTCTGTAGAACAAAGATGACTTCATATTGCAAGAGGTGCAGAGAAGAACTACGGGACAATCAAACAGATGGAGAGCCCTTTTTAAAGGGCTGGACAAAGAATCCAGCTTATTTAGTTGAGCAAAACAAGACTAAAAGGGGATGTGATTTCATACAAACATCTCGAGTAAATAACCAAAGGGAAAATAGTCCTCCTTAAACCACAGGACAGCTGCTTAATTACAGAATAGCACTCACACACACACACACACTTAAAAAAAAAATTACAAACCAGAGCACGTTCATTTGGAAAGCTTCTATCTATCAGAAGTGGAGTTCTGGCAATTTTCAAACTCCCACTACATGGAAAGGGGAGAAAAACTTATCTGGTTTTGATATTAAGCTTGACCAGCTTACAAACCTTTGTTTTACTATATGGTGTTTCAAGGTTGTCCATGGTATTGAAGGAAGAAATAAAGACATGGAAGTAAATTGACACAGATTAATTTTTAAAATATTTTTTAGGTCAAAGACAGCTCACATCCAATGTTTTGTCTAACACTTTAATTACTACAGAAATCAGCTATGTAAGTAGAGTTAGCCTACATACATTTAAATAAATTGTTTGATACTGTCCCACATGAAATTATTTAAAACAGAAATAATACTTCGTAATACTTTAATTTCATTAAAGAAATGATACTTAAATATTTAAAATAGAAAAAAGACTTACAAGATACATAATTAAATTGACCAAAGAGGGAAAAAATACCATAGGTTGTATTAAAAGTGGAAATTATCAAAAGAGAGAGGGGGGTTACTCGTAGCACTCCTTCAATAAATTAGTAGCCAAGGAGTGAGAACATGCTCATGACATTTCTGTGGATGACATCAGACTGGAAACTGTCACCAGTACAAAAACAACTGGGTAGTTAATACAGAAGAGTTCATGGTTTTTGTGAGCTGGAATGCCTGAAAACGGAATATAATAGTACAACATGTGAAATCATGCATTTGGGACCAGTAACCTTTTCTGTAAGCTGAGAACTCCTCATGTGGAAGCAACATAGGAGGAATGAACAGAGCAGTGACGTACGGAAATCCTTGTCTAAGGATGCTGATGTTTCCATGAGCACAAGGGGAGCTCAATATGTTCATGGAAGAAAAACTGAGACATTCCACTTGGCTCAGGAAGCCTCTGAGCTGAAAACAGAGAAGTTAAAGCAGTGCTGGGAGAAGTATCCCTGCTGACAAGGATACTATATCAGGTGAATCTTTGGTGTAGCAGCACAGCTGAACAGATTTATGTCCAAAAATTGCTGTTGCTCCTCACAAAACTTTACCTGGCTAAAGAGGTCGAGTTTATCCAGTTGTTCTGTAAAATACAAACTCCACTGCATATTTCTTTTCCTGAAGCAATTCCACCTTAAGCTAAATAATGCTATTAGCACAATTTATGACAATGCACTGCACACAGCTATAATTTAACAGATCAGAAATTAAAAGTTTTGGAATTGCCTGACAAGACACAAGAATGGACTTCCAAACAGAGCAGCTGGGAAAAGGAATCTAAGCTGTTCTAAAATTGCACCAGTAAGCTTCTGGGAAGGACAGAAAAACACAGAGATGTATTCCTAGAAAGAAGAAATAAGTTTGAGTTGATGCATCTCTGTAAATGATCTGTTTACACTACATTTACAGACTGTACAGTTATATTTTAAAAGTTCCACTGGCTTTTTCCTCCATTGCAGAAGAAAAAAGGATATTTCAGGATAATCTGGAATTTTATTTAACAAACATCCTACCATTTCAGGTATTCATGATGCCTTCAGTCAATCCCTCCTTCACCTGGCCCAGAATGGTTTTGAAGTTTGATCTTTACTAAAAGTCCCCAGTTTGCCACAGGTTTTGGGGGTACGCTCTGCAGGCATTTCAAAACTGGGCACCTGTGACACAGTCGTCAGCACTTACAGGGGACTGTACTTAATGACCTGGGTTAACCATTCCAGTCCAGCACTGAAGCAATAAGGCAATCTGAGTGTTTTCCAGTCCTTTTCTCCTAGTTTCATTGAATTTGTCATGCATTCAGATTTCCAAAGGAAAATGCAAAGATATCATAAGTGACACACACTACTTCATATCCAGGGTGTACCAGAGTTTTACTGATTTGATTAAACTTCTACTTTTACATCAGTGTTCGCGTCTGTAAAAGCCTTATATATGCAATGTTTGAAAGAAGCTCTCTTAATTATCCTATTTTACTGCAACATGCTTGCATCTTATAGAATAAAAGAGCCTTAAGAGGCAGCACATCTCAAGTTTTTAGCTGTTCTCTGAATAAAATATACTACATGAAAGATACGACGGCCACCACCAGCCCAGGCAAGGCAAGTTCATCCTTTCCAGCCCCGTCAGAAACACTG
>NW_010301498.1:0-14963 GCF_000700745.2 Antrostomus carolinensis
ACCATTCTATGATTCTATGATTCTATTTGTTTCAAGCTAATACTACTTTCTGCCAGTGAACATGACGAAGGACAGAGCCAAGAGGAACCTGGTAACTGATAGAAAATATCCCAGTAATGGATGAGAAAGCAAATTAATAAAACACTGTCGTGATAAGTCACACAAATTATTTCTTTGCTCTGAGCAAAAGGGGAAACACGACTCGCTGTCTGACGGAACAGGTCACTTTGATGGCACACTTCATGAGACCTGCTGCCCAAACAGAAGCTATTTGATTTCATTTATAAGGTGATGCTTGTTTCAAAAGATCAGTCTCATACATGCTTTCTCTGCTATTCCTTTTAAAATATCTAATCTAATGCCTAAACCTCCAAAGTAATTTTCTTGTTACAAGGAGTGTGCAGAATAGGAAACACCCACTGCTTCCCCCTCCCTCCCTAGCCATTATTTACTTCTCTCTCCTTCATTTCCCTTTTTGTCAGCTCTTTCCTGCAACAGTTGTTCTTCTTTCTGGCTGGTGTATTTGTGTATGCACGTCTGCATAGTGTGCAAACAATAAATGCCAAGGAATAATATTTTCTTGTAATTTTTTAATGGTGTTTTTACATTATTCTTTGGTAGTCAGATAACAATCCTGAAAAATAGATTCTGCCTGCCAGTTAGTGAAAGATCTGACCTGTTTGCCATGTGTAAGAATGACTAAAGCCTCTCCTTTGCAATATTCAGCAGCCAAAAGAATAGGGAAGAGGACACATAAATATCAGGTTACATGGTTATGCTTACTGGAGTTTTCTCTGCTTTGTAAATAAAAGAGACCCCACAATCTGCCACAGGTTTTCTTTCCTCCCCCATTTTCTCTGCACGAACCTGAACAGAAACCATGTGGTCTGCAAACTGTGAGCAGCATGGAAATGGTTTCCTTCTCCATCACAAATATTTAAGTATGTCTGACTTTTATTTTTGTTTTGACAATTTTCTGTCAGTAAATATTGGTTTTAAACGGAAAAGTAGGGTCTGCAACAGTGAGTGTCATGTTGGTCCAGTGTCACCAATACTCTGCTTGTATTCAGCACAGCCTTTAGGCCTTGGAGCCCTTCCCTACCATGGGGCAGTAGTTTAAGACATTTCTTAAGCTTGTGCTCAAATCAAAATATAGTTGTTCAAGGAACTGAAAAAACACACTAGAACACATGAATATTTCATTCATATATGGTCTTTATTAATCTTGCTTCAAAGCCAAAGAAAGCCTCTTGGCTTCCTCATTGTGTTCTTCAACGTAAGATGGGAACACAGCTTTAATTTCTGCAGGACTGTGCAGTACCTAACATTAAAGAGCTGCCATTTATATCAATATGAAAACTTTATGCTTTGGGCATATATCAGTTGTTCACCTGTGATCTCAGTCCTTTTCCCCTCCACTAATGAATTAATCACCAAACCTACTTTATATGTAATCATACACAAGATGCTCTCCTGGTATTAATCATTGTAACTTCTTTGATTTTAAAAGAATTGTACCTTTCTGTATAAGGAAAGGAACTAGCTGGGGTTGAGATGTGTTCTGTGCTTAGAAAAAGCATTCCTTTTTGCCTATAGTAACTCTCATGTATAATTCTATACCCTGCCTTCACCTGTGTTATATCAGTTGTACATCCACTCTGCTGGATTTTGCTCTCATGCAAAATAAATACAAACTAGATTCTTGATCATTTAAAAAAAAAAAAAAAAAAAAGTAAGAAAAGTAGTTTTAAAACAATGTAGAATACACTAATAACCAATTATAAGCCATTATAAATCACATACCTATATTGTGTCACTTTAAGTTTAAAGTAAAGAATGGCTCATATTATTTAACTATATTTTTACCACCAACAAGAAGTGGAGGAAGTCTATCTTCATTGACTTGTCAAAACAGTATCTGCAATGTAAATGGTGCTGGCCCTAGCCCTGGCCATACCTGCCTTCCCAAGTCCTCCACTACATGTTGAATAATTTTTCATAGTGAAATAACGCAATTAATTTGGAGCAAACAAACTGATCAGGATCCTGCCTAGAATGGCTCTTTTTTCATTATGGGACCATTGACTTTCTCCAAATCTGAATTCCTAGAAATTATCCTGCTTCCCTAGTGAAATGGAGAGAACCTAAAGCCTGTCAGTGCTGATAACAAACCTGGGAGGTGTGCTGCTGAAGACTGCTATGAAGTTTGCTATGACATTGTATAATGATCAAAGCTTTGTCTGCACCTAGGTCACGCTGTTTGAACAACACCTCTACTAATTCATCTCATACCAGGACTCTGGTTACTGACACCAAGCCCCATGTGCAGACTGAGCAGCATCTTATCAGCCCCATGATTGCCAGGAAGTGCCACCTCCACTGCTAAAGGTTACCAAGGAAGAAACCTTGGGCAAAGAGGCACCTCCTCAGCTCTAGAATAGCTGCAATCATTTCATTTAACCTGCTTTTTAAAACCAGAATAGGCAAAGCATTACAATCTCTTAGGGTAGAGGATTTCATACATGGAAAAAGGTGCTCTTATGGTGTAACAGCTTCTAAGAACAGGAAATAACCTACCTTTGCTAGTAAAATTGTTTAATATAAGCAGCTGCAGTCAACTCTGCACTTGTAAAACTATTTACACTAAAAGTTATACTGCTCATTTAATTACAAAACATTAACAAAAAAGAATTGTGTAGATCAGGCCTCGTACACATGTATTTTGAAACATGTACAAGAGGGAAGAGTTTTAGGAAACTGAACTCAACCATTACCGCTACCTCACATAAAGCAGGGGTGGCCTTGTGGCTTGCAGCTGCCTAATCATACCAAAGATGAGTCCAATCACTTGCAGGTTTGCAAACACATTATCATACACTCAAAACCTTTCTCTTCATTCAGGTCTGCAGCATTTTATGCTGTTTCTTGGAGATGTCACTAGAATCTCTTTTGGGTTTGTGCCTAAGCAGCTCTTACACCATTCTTCCTTCTGCTCTCATGAGAAATGAATTTCATTTTCTCTGAAGTCCCTTGAGTTTTACGTAGTAATTAAAAAGTAAAGATTGACAAGTTTTTCTTCGTATCACTCATTTTTTCTCCTTTCTTATTCTGGTGTTTATCAAGCGGACTATTTGCATTCATTTAATATAAAATAATATTTAGAATGTCTATTGGCATCAGGAAAGATATTTAGTAATTAAAACAGATCTAAGGAAGTTACTTTGTCTAAGTTCCATTTTCATACAGAATATTTCTTGGAAAACCTGTATTTGTTATGCAAATCAAAAGGATTTGAGAGAAGATTGCTACCTAGGGTAAAAATTTCTCTATCAGAACCATATCACAATTTACTGAAACCTAAATGTAGCAAGTTTTTTACATTAGAATATAAAATTTCCTTAAAAGGAGAGACCTGAGAGGCTGTAACTCTCTAATAGCATATTAGGGTCCCATTGTAATTTTTTAATTGGTTGAAATAATAATGTATTACAAACAAGCCATAAAGAAGTGTAGTAGTTCAATCTGACTGGCAAACAAACACCACACAACTGCTCACCACCCCCCCACACACACTTTCCCCCCCACCTTGAGTTCTCACCCCTCCCAACCAAAAGGGGGATTGCTGGAGGGGAAAAGGTAAGGAGACTCATAGCTTGAGATAAGAACAATTTAATAATTGCAGTAAAATAAACTTAAAAGAGTAATGATAATAATAATGATAATATATATCAATGAGTAATGCAGAGTACAATTGCTCACCACCTGCCAATAGCAATCCTGGAAGAGCGAAAGGGAACCCTGAATACAAAACTGCAATCCCAGAAGAACAAGCCTGAGCAATCCCTGAGAGAATCCCCCAGGTTTCTGGTCAACCCTCATTAATATACTTAACATGGTATGATATGATATGGAATATCTCATTGGCACATGCAAATGCCAGTTTTGGGTTTTGCTAAATACTACACTTCCCCTTCCCAGTCCTTTGCACTTGCAAGCTACCCAAACACGATGGCCTTCTACTTCCAGCAACAATTAAAAACATTAGTAACTTATCAACATTCTTCTCATAACAAATCCCATACTGCAACCAAAGCAGAGTGTTTTCTAGCTACTATGAAGAAAATTATCTCTATCCTAGCAAAACCAGAACAAGAAGAAAGAATGCAAACTCACAACCACCTTAGAGAAAGACAAGAAGGAGAATCTGAGGAAGCACAGGCCACCCAGATGAACTGCACTCCCTGGGAATGTTATGGACTGAGTTCTCCTACAAGTCGCTTCCAAGCACAGGAAAGATAAGAAGGTGATTGGGAACAGCCAGCACAAAATCATCAAGGGCAAATTATGCCTGAACAACCTGATTGCCTTCTGTGATGAAATGACTTGCTCTGGGGTGAAGGGAGGAGCCCTGAATGTTGTTTACTTTGATTCTAGCAAGGCCTTTGATATGGTCTCCCATTATCTCCTTACAGCCAAATTAGTGAGGTATGGACTCTGTAAGTGGATGATAACATGGGTAGAAAATCAGCTGGACCACAGTGCTCAAAGAGCTGTAATCAACAATATGAAGCAGAGCTGGTGACTGGCTGTACAAGTAGCATCCCTCAAGGATTCATAGTGGGGATAATACTGTTTGATATCTTTATTCATGGCCTGGGTGGTGGGATGGGGTGCACTCTCAGCAAGTCTGTAGGCAGCATGACATCAGAGGGAGGAGCTGTTATGCTAGGAGGACAGGGATGCCATTCAAAAGGATCTGAATGGACTGTAGAATGATCTGACAGAAACTCATTAAGTTCAACAAGGTCAAATGGGATCTGGGATCTTGTATCTGGGACAGAATAAATGGGTTGCATTAGCAAAAGTGTGGCCACCTGTTTGGGGAAAGTGTTTATTCCTCTCTATTCAGCACATGTGAGGCTGTATCTGGAGTGCTATGTCCACTGCTAACCAGGGCAAGAAAGGCATTGACATACTGGAGTGAGCCCAGTGGAGGGCCACCAGGATGGTCATGGGGCTGCATGACAAGCTCTGTGAGAACAGGCTGAGAGATCTGGTTTTGTTCAGCAGTGAGAAATGAAGGCAAAGGGAAGGTCTTTCTGCTGCCTCCAAATACCTAATGGGAAAGGAGCATAGACAAGACAGAATCAGGCTCTTCTCAGAGGTGCCCAGTGACAGGACAAGCAGCAAGTAGGAGCGTGGGGAATTCTTATTAGATAGTTGCAGATGGCCAAGTGCTGGAATCATAGAATAGTTTGGGTTGGAAGGGATCATTAAAAGTCACCTAGTCCAGCCCCCCTGCAGTGAGCAGGGACATCTTCAACTACATCAGGTTGCTCAGAGGCCCATCCAACCTGACCTTGAATGTTTCCAGGGATGGGGCACCTACCACCTCTCTGGGCAACCTGTGCCAGTATTTCACCACCCTCATTGTAATAAATGTCTTCCTTGTATCTAGTTTAAGTCTCCCCTCTTTTAGTTTAAAACCATTACCCCTTGTCCTATCGCTACAGGTCCTACTATAAACTCTGTCCACATCTTTCTTATAGGCCCCCTTTAAGTACTGAAATGCTGCACTAAGGTCCCCCTGGAGCCTTCTCCTGTCCAAGCTGAACAACCGCAGAAAGGGGAAGGTTTCAGGATTTTCTTCTTTGGAGATTTCAGAACTGGAATGGATAGTCTGGAGCAAGCTGAAGTGTGGTGAAATGCTGACCATGTGAATTATTTAAATGTATGTAGGGCTAGATGTTTTATATATTACTTGATTTTGATACCATATAGATACATGTGAGATCTGGTTTTCACAAGGACTGTGCTGCTAGAGCTTAAAGATTCAGTTATTGTTGTCAGTGCTCAGGGTCTTGGTATCTGGTGTTTTCTGTCCAAAGTGGTAGCACCCAAAATAAAAGGATGTTTTTGTAAATTGAGCTTTGAAAACTCTGTATCTTCCTTTCCTATGACTTTCATAACACTTTTCCAGGGCTAACCTAATTGGGATTAGTGTAGCTTTTCAATGTCTGCAGAAGAAAAATGCTAGAAAGTCCTATAGCAACACTGACAGAATAACCTTCTCTTAAAACAAAACCCTCGGTAACAGTGGCAGCTGTCTCAATTAGAACAGGTGGGAACGACTTAGTTCGCTAACAGGTCTGCCGCTATTGTAGTTCCTGTGATTAACCACAGTAAGCAAGACACCTAAAATGGCACATGCTAAGCAAGCTGTGTTTCTGGGCTAAAAATTGAAGAGGCTGCTGAAGTGCTGTAGCAGGAAGGAAAATTCTTCTGAAATTTTACAAATAATAAAAATAACTGCTAGAGGAAAATGCAACTTACAGTGTTTTTTCCAAATAAGATAAGCTCTGCACTAAGTGTTTTTATTAAAGGATATGCAACTAAAGAAATCAAATACTACATTTTAGTTCTTAAATCTATTACTAAAATGTTAATCCTTTTAAGTTTTAGGGGTTATTAAAAACAAATATAGGAAGCCTAAAATCTTTTCAATAAGAAAACCAGCATATTTTGAAAAAAATATGAGCTTTTAGAAAGGCATAAGTACAATTAATAAATTATTCAAAATGCCATTTATTACCTGATGTTGAACAAAATACTTTTCAAGTTGAAGAATAAACAAGAAGATGTACATACAGAATGTCATTATTAAGCTTATGTGTATTTGATACCATTCATAAAAATATTCCAATTTTAATAGTGAAATATTAATTTTTATCTATTTTTTTGGGGAAAAAAGGTTTATATATTGTTTTATATATACAAACTCCCTAGCTGGAGCAATACTCTACAGGAACAGTTCTGCAGTTTTGTAACTGAATACACCTGATAAAACAGGAGTTTGGATCAACAGAGAGACATTAGAAAATTCCAGTTGCTGTAGAAAGCTGCACACAAACAACTCAGAACTTTGAGCTGTAGTCACTACAAACCTGGAAAGGGTTAAAAGCCTTCGCTAGAGAAAGAGGAAGAGGTTAGCCCTTAAAGACTATATAAGCTGCAAAACCTGGCAGTTGTGGTTTGTTAAGCTGCTGGGAGGTGGAACTGACAGCTGTGCTGCCTAAGTGGGGAAGTCATAAAAGGGAAGCGGAGGGCCCCAGAGGGAGTGGGATAGTGGGGCTTTGGCATTCCTCTGCCTGGGGAGAGCTGGCTCTGTTTGAACTACGGTGGACACTGCTGCTGGATGCTGACTGCGGGGAGACTTTTAGGTGGCTTGTTTATGGAGAATTGAACAAGGTGAAAAGAAGTTGTCCTGGCTTCCACTGCTTTTGGGATTGTGACTAAAGGAGCTATGCCTGGCTGTACTGATTTCCCAAGCCTAGACTGGAGTGGGCTGTCTATTTTTTCACCTTTAAAAAAACCAAACAAACAAAGAAAGCATCACTTCAGTTAGATGCCAGCTTTCTAATTGGGGCTGATAGTCTCTTTGCAGGCCTTTGGTTATGTACTGTGCTTCCTGTTGAGGAACAAAAGGAAACTGGTAGTGCTTAAAATGAAATGTCAGAATCCTTTCTGCTTATGAAATTATAACATTGATCTTTGTATTTTCATTTGAATAGTTTTGATTTTGTATTTTAAATTTTGTTTCATAGACTGTTTGGAATCTTCTGTAATAATGTGAAATTCTGTGAATCCTGTAGCTCTTGATGGCACATCAGAAGACTGGCAGTCAATGCTTTTTGCCTGTAAACATATGTAGCCAGTAATGATTCACACATACAGATTGTATTTGTTCTTCTGAATACAGATCAGTTAAGGAGTCTGCATTTTAAATAGTTTATAGATACTGGTTTTCCATTTCTCCTTTTCTGCTTTACAAATGAAGGAAAGGCTTTGTCTTCCAAATATTTGGTCTGGTCTTGATGTATTTCCAATAAAATAGTTAATAATTTTATGTTCTTGTAGGTTTCATGCTCTTGTAGATTAACTCACTTCAGATATTATTTATTTTCATCATGTCTTTAAGACATGTTTTTTTTAAAGTAGCAGTATTTTAGAACTACAGGCTAGATTTAAAGTAACCCAGCTTGGCTTGAAGTGACATGTGCCCAGACCAATTTATAGAGTAATGGAACAATTTCTGAGTCTGCCTTAGCTGAAATTAGTTTCTATGGCAGTTGGCCCAGGGAAACTCTGTGGGCCTTCTGTTCTTTGCAGCTGCAGAAAATAATTGTAAAGGGAAATATTACTTTCCAGTAGCTAGGCAAAGCCTCACTTACAAACTATGTGATACCCCTTTCCTTAAAATTACAGACCCAAAATTGCCAACAGAATTGCTCTTGCTGACCAGTGATACAAAACCCAAATGATTCATATACTTTTTTTCATACTGGAATGAAGTGACAAATTAGAAAGTGTTGTATTTAAACAATAATGCTAAACAAAAAATTTGCGACAAGCATCAAAAAAAAGCAAATAGATCTTAGAAGTGAGCTTGCTAGTCATGGTTAATCCCAGGCTTCTCTTAAAATTCAAGGAAAGAGCCCACACCCTTGTTTTAATTTATTCTAACTACTCATGAAGTCAGTCAAGGACAGACACTCATTAGCACAGGCTTGCTAGATAATTGTCTCTTCTCTCCTCCCTGTCCACCAGCTTCTGACTGAGAGCACCTTGCAGCAGAAGTGGGATGAAGCAGAAATTTTAGTGCCAGTAGCAGAAAAAAACTGAAGCAGACAGAACAAAACAAAATAGATCGTTTTCCCCAAGCCTGTCTTGCAACTTGTTACAAGCCCAGAGAATCTTCCTTGTGGTCTCCAATGAAGCTTCCAAATGTACTCTGTTCTCCTACGGATAGTAAACTACTTCATCAGAGGTAGAGCACATTCTGTGCTTCCAAAAAGATTAGCTTAGTCCACTGGTGACATCACACCTATTTAATAAAGTTTGCAAGCATTGTGAATTGACCCTGACTGTGCTCCCCTATTCAGTTCTTGTGGAGTGCAAAAGCTTTACATTCAGTTATGAAAAACCTCTGGACACACTGAAGGAGTCTCAAACACTTGTATATCTGTGGGGGGTGGATTTCTTTAAAGTCAAGTAGGAAGTGCCAGTCAGGATTTGAAATGCACAGTAACTCAGAGAATTAATCTCCTCTTCTATTTTCATAAGTGTTCTTACCAACATTGGAACCTACAGATCCTGAGTAGACTCCTAAGAGCCAGCTAAGGACCCACTGCAACCTCAGAAGAAGTTCTACTGTCATAACTTGGCCCTTCAGTCTCCTGTCACTACCATCACAGTGTCTAAGTTTGTTTGCTTACAGGTGAAGTGAAACAAGCAGTTTCTCCTGCAACGCAGCATGAAAGCAGTTGTGGAGATACATTGTCCAAGAGATGTCTCTCCGTAGGCATTACAGGCAACGCTATACCAGGCTTGGTCTTAGCTCTGAAGTGTTTTAATATCGTCCCAGAAGGACTTTCATCTCCCAGTACTGTATATGCACCATGAATGCTGACTGCAATATAAACTTACAGTGTCATGCTATAAAAAACCGTTAATGGACTGAAATACAACTTCCATGTTATGCCAGGGTGTATGAATAAAAAACTCCCCCATAAATGCACAAAAATGTCCATAAAGTGTAAAGGAACAAAGACAAGACCTGCGCTGTGAACTCTCTCTGAAGACAGCCTGTGTCCAAGGCTCAGCCTCCAGTAAGGATTAGGGCTACGGTTAGGATTAGGGCTGAGGGAAGGACAGCCTGCTGCTGCAGCTGGAATGGGGTTACAAAGGGGCTGCAGAGAAAAACAGTGGGGTGCAGAGAGAAATTGGAAGGGGAAATGTTTTGGTGTGGGCACTGGTGGGGCGTCCTGGTCTATGGCTCACTCTGTAGTCATGGTTAGGGCTGAGAAAAAGAGAAAGCCAAGGGAAGGGCTACAGGTGCAGCTGGAGGGGGCTAGAAGAGGGCTGTTAAAGTGAACAGTGGGCTGCCCAGAGAAATTGGCTTCAAGAACTTTTTGCTGTAGGCACTGACTGAGGGCCACATCTGAGGCTCAGCCTCTGGTTGAGCTTAAAGTCAGGGTTAGGTTTGAGAGAGCCATTAGCTTCAGCTGCAGTGGGACTGGGAAGGGGTGGGTAACTGGAAGTGTAGGCTGCAAGGATAATTTGGTTGCCAGAAGTTTTTGGTTTGGCCTGGTGAGTTCTAGCCCAAGGCTTGACCTTTGGTTAGAATGAATCATAGAACGGTTTGGGTTGGAAGGGACCTTAAAGATCATCTAGTTCCAATCCCCCTGCCATCAGCAGGGACACCTTCCACTAGACCAGGTTTCTCAAAGCCTCATCCAGCCTGGCCTTAAACACTTCCAGGGAGGGGGCACCCACAACTTCCTTGGGCAACCTTGGTTGAGTTTATTGATATGGCTGTGTGGTTGGTTGACCTTAGCTGGTTGCCAGGTGCCCATCAAGTCAAACTATCACTCCCCCTCCTCAAATGAACAGGGGGAGAAAAATACAACAAAAGGCTCATGGATCAAGATAAGGACAGGGAGATCACTCAACAGCTACTGTCATGGGCAAAACAGACTGGACTCGGGGAAATTAATTTAATTTATTGCCAATCAAATCAGAGCAAGATAATAAGATATAAGAACAAATCCAAGAACACCTTCCCCCTCACCCCTCCCTTCTTCTTGGGCTCAGCTTAATTCCCAGCTTCTCTACCTCCTCCCCCCAAGTGGCAGAGGGGGATGGGGAACAGGAGTTGCGGTCAATTAATTTCGCTATTTCTCTGCTGCTCCTTCTTCCTCACACTCTTCCCCTGCTCCAGCGTGGGGTCCCTCACACAGGAGACAGTTCTCCATGAAATTCTCCAACATGAGTCCTTCCCATGGGCTGCAGTTCTTCACAAACTGCTCCAGCATGGGTCCCCCACAAGGTCACAAGTTCTGCCAGCAAGTGTGCTCCAGTGTGGACTCCTCTCTCCACTGCACCACAGGTTCTGCCAGGAGCCTGCTCCAGTTTCTCACAGGGTCACAGCCTCCTTCAGGCATCCACCTGCTCTAGCATGGGGTCCTCCATGGGCTACAGGTGGTCATCTGCTCCACCATGGAAACTCCATGGGCTGCAGGGGGACAGCCTGCCTCACCATGGTCTTCACCACAGACTGCAGGGCAATCTCCGCTCCGGTGCCTGGAGCACCTCCTCCCCCTCCTTCTTCACTGACCTTGGTGTCTGCAGAGTTGTTTCTCTTACATCTTCTCACTCCTCTCTCTGGCTGCAGTTGCTGAGGGTTTTGCCCTTCCTTCTTAATATGTTATCACAGAGATGCTACCACCACTGCTGATGATGTCAGCCTTGGCCAGCAGCAGGTCCGTCTTGGAGCCAGCAGGCATTGGCTCTACTGGACATAGGGGAAGCCTCTGGCATTTCCTGTAGACCCCCACTACCAAAAGCTTGCCATGCAAACCCAGTACAGGCTAGGGTTAGGATTATGGTTGAGAGAAAGAGAGCCTAGAGCTGCAGTGAGTGGGGTTAGAAAGGGGGTGGGCTGTAAGGACAACATGGCTAGGAGAATGTTTTGCTGTGGGCCTTAAAAGGAGGGCTGCAGCGTATGGTTAGGCTTACGTCAGGGTTAGAGTTAGGGCTGGGAGAAAGAAAAAGCCTAGCATTCCATCTAGGAAGGGGCTTTGAAAGGGAAGTCTAAGCTCAAGCAGAACTTGGCAGGGCTGCCTGGTCTGAGGCTCAGCCTACCATTATGGTTGGAGTTACAGCTGGGCTTAAATTTAACAAGAGAGCCTAGTGCTGGAATTAGAATGGGCCTAGAAAGTGTGGGGTGCAGGAAGAACGTGGTTGCAAGAACTTTTTGTTGTGGGTGCTGCTTGGCTGTCCTGGTCTGAGGCTCAGCATATAGCTAGTGTTAGCACTGGGGGAAAAAGAAAGCCCAGAGCTCCAGTTGGAGGGAGGCTTGAAAGCAGCTGCTAGTGAAAGGCTGGGCCACAGAGATAAGTTGGCTGCAAAAAATTTTAGGTGGAGGCACTGGCTGAGGGGCCTGGTCTAAGGCTCAACATAACTGCCAGGTTTAGGGTGAAGTTTGAGGTTATCATTGACAGAAAGAGATACAACAGCTGCAGCTAGCTTGGGGCTAGAAAGTGACTGTCCCAGGGAAGTGTAGGCTGCAAGGAGAACTTGGCTGCAAGAACTTCCTGATGTGGGCACTGGCTGGGGGCCATGCCCAAAGCTCAGCATATGGTTTGCATGAGGGTTAAAGTTAGGGTCCAGAGAAACAGAGGGCCTGGAGCTGCAGCTGGAGTGGAGCTAGAAAGGAGCTTTGAAAACAAAGGGCATGGGATAAAGAAAATGTGGCAGAGAGGACATTCTATTGAGGGCACTGGCTGGGGGTCCTGGCCTAAGGATCTGTATTAGTGTCAATGAAGGCTGACATTCGGACAGAGCCTACAGCCACAGCTGGAGGGGAGCTTAAAAGGGAACGTGCCAAAGGACGTTCAAAGGTGGACTATGAAGAGAACATGTCTGTGAGAATGTTTTGGTATGAGCACTGGCTGGGGTTGTGGTTTAGCATAGATTAGGTTTGCTCTCAGGGTTCCTGATAGAACTGGGAGAGACAGCCCTGGAGCTCCAGCTGGAGGGGACCTAGAAGGAGGTTTGAAAGGGAAGTCTAGGCTGCAAGAACTTGGCTGGGAAAATTTTTGCTGGGGGGCTTGGTCCCAGACTCAGCCTCTGGTTAGTTTTATTTTAAGGGGTGGGCTTACGGTTGAGGGAAAGAAAGAGCCTGAAGCTCCAGTTAAAGCACAGCCAGAGACTTCCAACAGGAGTGTAAGCTGCAAGTGCAATCAGGTTTTGTCTCTTCAAGCCACCCGTGTCCAGCTGCATGTGTGTATCATTGATTCAGTAGAAAACCTGTGCCCACAGTGGTCCCTACAGGACAGACAGGTACTGGCCACCATCCTGTTCTTGGTGCTTAAAATTGGAGAGGATAAATCTTTGCCCCAGACCTTGTCATGAAGATAACTCAGGCTCTTGATTTATTTTAATTCTGGTGTAAAGTTTATGGTCAACATCTTTTGTTCCTCTGATAAAACAACCTTCCTTGGTAAGGATTCATATTTGCAGGGAAGAGCTCTTTAGAATCTAGGCCAAGATGGCAAGAAATTCTCCTAGAAAAAAAGAGCAACTTCCTCCCTCAGCCTTGCCTTCCTTATAACAAACCATCCAAAATGTTTGTTATTACACATTTATAAATCAAAATGCTTCACTGTATGGATTACTCTGGAAAGAAGATGAAAGACACCTATGTGACCGATGTTATCACATTGATGTGTGCAGCACTGTACAATGCTCAGATGTCACTTTCTAAGCATAATGGAAGGAATAAAATGGGCACTGAACTCTTCTGAAAGTCTAACTTCAAATCTATATTTAGGCACCTAAGTGACCTGCTTTTATTCAAAGATGCTGACTATTCAGCTGCTTCCATTGACTATAGTAGAAATAGAAGGGATTTTTTTTGTTGTTGAATCTATTTTCAAGAACAAAAATTACAGTTTAGTCTCTCTGTAATGCTTAACTCCTTGCTCTTAAAAAAAAAATAGAATAACAGAAAATTAAATATAGCATCTCCATTCTCTCCTACTCTCCCTAAGGTGCAGAAAAGGGACCGTATAATAAACCCCAGTAACTGCTTCTGTGCAGGAGGGAGATTAAACACTACTGGTTTGGATTCCAGCATGGTAGATAACTTTGCTATTGAGATCACAAAAGCAAAAGAGAAATGGAGATGATGAGGCAATTGAACAACTGTGTTTGGTGCAACAAGATTTTAATTTGTGAGCAGCTGTGTAAGGCTGTGTCAGAGCCCTGAGCTCACCTGGCTGCCCTGAGCAGCCTCACCTGGGAGCACCCTCCGCCCAGGACCTCTATTTAAGCTGAGGGAGGGCCCAGGTAAGGTCTTTGCCTGAGCTGTGTTGTAGGTGTACCTGTCTCCAGCACTGTGTTCTGGCTATACCTTGGACCTATGTTGTAGGTAGCTTACCTGTAGTCCTGTTTCTGGCCCTGTTTCCTGGATAGACCCTGTTCCTACACTGTGATTTCCTGGGTGGACCTGGTTCATCACCCCAACTTCCCTGGGACTGCTGCTGTGTGTTGTTGCCAGCACCTGGCCCTGCCCACTGTGTGTGGGCTCTGTGGGACTGGGCCCCACTGCTGAGGGTGCTGCTTGGCCTGGGATGATCCTTGGCTGCTGGTTTACCCACCCTCTTGGAGCAACCCTGCTGTTACTTCTCCCTAAGGATCTAGTCACCTTGCTGAATGATCAGCTGATGAATAAAGCAAGATCCACGGCAGGCAGGTCAGTTTGTATGATTCAGAAGTTGATGGATGAGTTATTGTAAGCGCACAGGAGATGTATGCTCTGCATTATCTGTGTGCGTTGACCCTGAATAATGACTGCAGTTGTCATTAAGGTTCCTGATGCAGTGGAGCAAAGTGCATGTTGTGTAGTGTTTGAGTTGGGCAGATGTGCCCCTGCAGGATGTCACCCATCACTGACCACATCCTCTGTGGCCACAGAGGCAGTTAAGAAGCATTTTTACTTTTTTTGCTGTTGGCATGAAGAGGAGCGTGGCTTATAGGGGTGCAGCACCTTTAAAGAGGAGGGGAACTTCTGCAGGAGGCAATTTTCAGTATTCGGCTGAAACGACTTGCTCTGTGCGCGGAGGGGAGCTGGGTCAGGAGCACTGAGCTACCCTCTCACTCCTAGGGGCGTCTTTTTGGGGAGGGACACTGGAAACGTCAGTAAATATTACAAAAACTGCACAAAGTAACGATATGCGTGGTCAGTTAGATAAAGATTCGGCCGACGGTAGGCTCTGTTTCCCAGAGAACGAGGGACACTGGAAACGTCAGTAAATATTACAAAAACTGCACAAAGTAACGATATGCGTGGTCAGTTAGATAAAGATTCGGCCGACGGTAGGCTCTGTTTCCCAGAGAAC
>NW_010301499.1:0-67258 GCF_000700745.2 Antrostomus carolinensis
GTTGGCCCTAATTATGACTCTATTTCAATTTTATTTTTCCATGCAAATTGTGTAAGTGAACAGGAGTTCCTACAGGAGCCCAGCAACTTTGCAGCAGCATGCAGACCTCACAACTGCCCTCCTCTTGTATGTTCGGAGCTCTGGTTTCTTCTCTTTTTCTGGAGTGTAGCCAGTTCCCACAGAGCTTCTGGCCTTTTTTTAGCATTCCCAATTTCTGTGGTATCCTGCATTTCACACCCTGCTTAGCTCTCAGTTCTGCCTTTCACCTTTTAGCTTTGCTCCATTCTGTGATTTTCTGCGCTTTGAGAAGTTTTCCTTTCAATGTTACGCCCTTTTCACAGTGTCTGACTTGGTAACCTTGTACTTCTTTTTTTCTTCTAGTAATTTTGTGCTTGCTTTCTCATGTACTTCTGCTGTGATTTGAGGATGAGATTGCTTTTGTGGTTTCTTTCCCCATCTCCCTAGTGGGACATTAAAATCCCTTTCCATTCTGAGAATCTGGTAACGTAGCGAACTACTTTGTTACAGTCCCACTTATGCAGAAGTTGGACTAGGAGCTTCAGAGCAGGCTTTGTGTTACTTATGTGGATCACAAAGAATGCATTACAAAACATAATCTGCACGTGACAGTTACTGAGAAAATTGAGAGGCTGCAGTATGCAGGATTTTGAGGGAAAAAAAATTGTCTAAGTGGAGATCTCAAGTAGTGCTCAGAATAGTGTGGAATTAGTTAAGTAGTGCGCAGAAAAGTGTGGGATTAGGGTTTAAGCAAACACTCTTATGAAGAGTACTTGTGCAGCATTGCAAGTAACAAAACAATTATCCAAAGGATAGCAGCTTTTGAAATTATTGCTGTAATTTGGCTAGTAATACTAAACTTGCTGTTTTCTCTCTCTATATTTTGTCAATTAATATTCACTGCAGAGGAAAGCAAATAGTGATTTTTTTTTTTTTTGAAAGAACATTTAATTGACAGATGTTGACTATATAAAAATTAAGGATTTTTCAGTGGTTGTGTAACAAATATACTTCTCTGATTCTGCACTAAACTTTAAGAACAAATAAGGATCCAGGCAGTGATTTTTTTTTTTTTTTTTTAAATGACACTTCCTTTTATTGTTGCTAGCATAGATAACTGCATGTTTGGTTATAGTTCCATAATGTATATTTTTTAAATTAAAACTTCTAGTTTCTTTAGGGTTTTTTTTTTCATCATAAGGTCTTCTGCCTTTAAAGGAAAGTACAAAGAGCAGCAGTGTTTTGCAGAATCGTATTTGTTCCAAGATAAATGTTGTCTTCCACGCAGCTATAAATACACAAATACTGAAATGCCTTTAAATTCTTGAATCTGCCTATGAGATTGATACTTACATTACTCATGCTTACTTACTTTTGTAGATCAATATTTCTTGGTCTATTTGCTAATACAAAATGACTTTTTCTATTTTTGGCTAAAATGTGCATTTTATTTTTATTTTATTTTCCCCAGTTTCTAACAAATTGCTTCTTTTGATTTCTCAGGCTTGATGGGCCACTGGCATTGGCAGGTGGTGGAATGACACAATGCAATATGATATGCCAAAGTAGTTGGGCATCACTTGTCATCTTGTAGACAAGTGAGGCAGAGGAAATAAGAGAATACATGAGTCTCTCAAACATGCAGGAAAAAAAAAAGACATTTTCCATAGGATAGAAATCTTTTCCTGTAACTGCCTCCTTCCATCTTGTCCTCAGAGCAGTTCAGTTTCCTGTGCTATTTTATCTACACCATATTTGAGATATTGTAAGCAAGTGTGTGAAACATTTTACCTGTAATAAATAGCCCCATGTATAATTTCACTTCTTTTAAGATTCTTGCTTGCTTTCTGTAGTGCGAATAAGAAACCATTAAAGGTGTAAAGATATAAATAATGATCTTTAGTGTTATGGCCTATGCTAAATGCAGAGTATATAGGCATATTATCTTGCTATAAAGAACTGCTCAGTTCACTGATTTCCTAGCAATTCCTTGAAACCATTTTGTTTCAGACAGAGGCATACCTCAATAGTTCGTCAAGTTGTTCAAAAGCAAAAACTGCTCATGCATGGATTTAAGGGGGAACGTGTTCCTTAATTTTCAATCCCTTTAGGACAGCATGGTGACAAATACTTAGCAAATTTCTCCCTCAGATTATCTGTTTTTCCTGAAGTTTGGGATCTACAGAAGCTTTATTAAATTCATCACAAGACATTGGTGCAAATAGAATGAGATAGTTGGAAGAGCAGCCTGTGTTATTTCTCTCCCTGCCTCTGAAGATGTGCAGTATGCTCTTCCCCTGTATGTGTGCAGCAAGCACAAGTGGAGAGGCAAATGCAAGCTTAGTAAATCCTGAAAAGTAACAGCACAGCTAATTTAGCTCACTCAGAAAGCTCACTGCGGGTCCAAAGCAGCTTGTTCTCATCCTGGGAGGTGCTCAGCTCCATAGCTCCTCTTCTGTACACTCCCAAGATCTGCAGCACAGGATTCACACCCAGTTTTGGAGGATGTTGTTAACCTCTCCCCGGCTAAGGAAAATACAGTTATGATGTTGATAAAAAGGAATGGCCCAGTGCAGAAGGGGAGTTTCCTTAAAATCCTTTTTGTAGTAAACAGATAAATGTCCCCGGGATGGTTTTGACTGTGAGGTTTACGAAGGTTGCTCCAAAAAGGTGATGTCCAACTTTTTCTCCTGCCTGCCTCACTTTCAGACTAAGCATACTAAGTTTGGTGCTTGAGATTGGTCAGGATCAATGTCTTCTAGATTGCCTCTGTCTTGCTAAAACTGCAGTCTGGTTCCTTTATTTTGACACTTCTTTTATCTGATATAGGAACTTAATAGTTTTAAAGATCTGTTTGCAACTATGTCTACTTCTACAGTTCATTTATAAGAAATTTTGGAACAAACTTAATTTGGAAGGAAAAAAAAAAGAATGCCTTCCATTATTTTTCCTATAGTGCATCATCTTGTGTTTGACGTTAGTGAAAAATCATCAGCTATTCATTTACTTTTGATAAATGAATTTTACAGTTCTTAAGTTTTCTTCAAACTTGTCACTTCTTAATAAATCGGTAGTATTTGCAAGTACTTCAACCCTATTTTAATTACAGTAGTACTTATACAAAAGCTTAGTATTCATTCCAGATTTGCTGTTTATTACATGCTATCTCATCACAGACTGAGGCAAGAATATTGCATTTTGGGTCACAGCAGGTTTGGATTGCATTTTTCTTATCATCATGTGATTGTTTTATGCTTTGGAATGGTGCTAATATAGAGTGGCAAATGCCATGTCCACTGACACTCCAGCTACTTAGTGGTCATCATTTTTTATGCTCTGGAATGGTACTAATATAGAGAGAGTGGCAAATGCAGTGCCCACTGACACTCCAGCTACTTAGTGGTCATCAAGGCATCTTCACCTATTCACATATTTTTTTTCTTTTTAAAAGTAATCTTTCTCAGAAGGAGCAAGTGTTAATTCCACATACTGGGGACAGCCATCATGCAACAGTATACATATGTGTAAGAGAGAAAGCATTTTAGAGAGATTTTTTTCATTTGTGTTTTAAAGTGAAGCTCGGTTACTGACAGTTCCTACAACACACACGATGGGGGTGTTGGGTCTTTGTGGCTGAGCGACTCTTTGTGCTGTTTGCGTCTTGGCAATGTTGGAGTTTCTTTAAAGCTCATTTAATATCAAACTGTAAATCTTTGCTGACTTCATTAAACCCTGAGCTCAGTTTCCAACGTAGTACTGTTAGGGAAGAGGGAATTAGGACGTGACCATCTCTAACTGGCTTTGTTTCCTTGGCCCTGTTCTGTGTGCACTGGAGGGCAGAGCATCCCACGCTGTCGGCTGCCAACCTCTCCCCTGTAGCGGTAGGCGAGTGTGCATACCGCTGTGCCCCCTTCACATGGGGTGGGAAGCTCTTCCTTCCCTCTTGCAGCCCCTCTGGGAATTTGAAGGTGGGAACCATAGCTCCAGAAAATACTGCATTTTCCTCTGTGGATGTTAATTTTAGATGTGTTTTGATAGCAATGAGGGTTTTCTTTGTTTTTCTTGACTTTATTAGGCAGCTAAGGAAAAATATCTATCTACCCACGTTTCTGCCTTTATCATGAGTATATGTAAGAGACAACCTTTCCATACAGGCATAATATGCCTGCTGGAAATTATTGCTAAGAATAATCTCAAAAAAATATAAGCAAATGGAGAACTTGTAAGGTATTCTTGAACTAAGCTATGAGTTAAGAATTAGACAACCCTATGGCCCAGCAAGAAATGGATTTTGTGTTCTCTTTGTACTGTTAAAATTTATTTTGGAAATGAACTCCCACTGTCTAGAATACCCTAATGTTTTACAAGTTTGCAGAAGATGAAAATGTTACCAGATGTTAAGTTCAAGGAGCAAGTTAACTCCTATTGTCAGAGGGAACAGCTTTTGCTGTTTGGTAACTTCTCCTTACCTTCTCTCTCTCTCTCTCTCTTCCCTTGCCCCCTCCGTTCACTTCATCACAACTGCTGCCAACTGCTCATCTCTTCTGCAAATAAACCAGTATTTCCTTCATACAGGTGAAGGGAGAAATCTGTGTATTGTACAGTGCATATGATTAAGTTGATGGCTGGTTGGATGACCAAAGTCTTTTATTGAAATGGATTATCAAACTAAACTGCTGTAGCTAAATATAGTTTGCTATTAAGTGCATATTCAATAAGCAGAAGAGAAGTCACTAATAACTGAAAGTGAAAATCTGTTGAGGGCACATGAAAAGGATTGCTGATATCAGGCAGTCTCACCTTAGTGCTGCTACAATGCTGCTATTTTTGCCATAATGCTTTTTTTCATAGCATGATTCAACTATATAAAAGGTTTATGGATTTGAAGCACATCAGAGGTCATTTCCTCCTGTGACTTGCTAATCAGCTCTGGTACTTTCATATATACAGCAGGAACTTTCAGACAAAGGTAAGATTAGTAGCTAAGCAGACAAAGAGAAAATGGAGGAAAATAATAGTAGTGGTGAGTACATGCATGAAGTAAGAGTGGCCCAATATTTTTATGGCCTTTTTGATAGATAGCTTTGGATGCTTCTGGGCAACATTGAACGCAGCATTTTTTTATCTCTTATCCCAGAAGGATTATTCCAATGGTTCACCTTAGATTCTGCACAGAATATTACTTTGATACTGTAATAGCTTTGGAAATGCTCTCCTTTGATGTCAAGAGCTGTATGGAACTGTTCTTTTGATTAAGAAATACAGGCTTGAAAAACGTAATAATAGATAAAAAATAGAAAAGAAAAAAAATTATCATCAATTGTGCTTTATTAAACTAGATCTATGGGAGAGATGCAGAATATGTGTGCATCTGTATCCCCTGTCTTGATCTGTTATCTTTCTGTTGGAAACCCTCACAGTGTGTCTGTCTCTGTCTTGAATAGCCCAGAAGCCTATTTCTTTTTTCCCCTCTTCGTTCTAGGACTCTCCCCTTTCTTCTGCCATTGAATGCTTGCAGACCGAACAACCTGGCTGGCAGTCAGATTATTATATCCCCCCTGCTTCCCTCATCCTCAATTGATTGTCACAGATTTACTGTGTACAATTTCAGTTTAAAACCTAGCCTGGTCCATACCTGGAAAAATTCTTTTTACTAACAAAATGGAGCTAGCTACCAACGATCTAACTTCATTCCCTCATTTGCAATCAGTGCTATTTCGGGGAAATGAATTGCTTAAAATCATGCAGAGATGCTCAGCTGATGTTGGCTGTGTCTGCAGACAGAGCTCAGGGTAAGTGTCTGACACAGTTCAGGGCTCATAGGAGAAAGCCCCCAACATTGCTGTGATACATCTATATGATGTCCTGTCAACAGAGCAGCTGCTTTTAGGTCAAAGTCATGTTACACAAGAGTCTAGGAGGTACTGAGTTAACTTGCCAGTTGAATGGGTGTTGAGGTTTGCTCTGAAAACTTAGATTAAACCTCTGTTATGCTTAATAATGATATATTTACTGGGAATTTTGTAATGCTTTTGCCCCAGTGTTACTCCTGGGATGCACTATGCTGGCTTTGCAAGTTAATATCTTAATTATTTTGAGTTAAACTTTTAAGAAAATTTACTAATCCAGCATTGATGGGAAGGGGGGGAGACTGTTCCACTCTTAAGCAAGGAAAATCCTTTTTTTTATTCTGTACTTTGCAAGTAGGCTTATGTTTGTGAGTATGTTTTACCTTAAATCCAGAGCTGCTGCCTGAAATGGGCTGAGAAATAACTGGGTGAACATTTCAGTTTTAGATACAGGAACATAGTGTGCATCAAAGATCGCAATTCTGATCATTTTAACTAAGAAAAAGAGAGCTGTATGGAAGTAAATATATGCTCAAGCAGATGAAGTGCTTCTCTGCAGAGCAGAATTGGGATGGCAAAAGTGTCAGTGGACATGGAGCAATATATTGACATGAGACAGGGATTAGGAAAAAAAACCTAAGCAATTGGGATTTGGCTGCATGCTGCCAGAGCTGTGCCAGCCTGCACCAGTTGTAAGAACAGAGAAGACTAGTGAAATAATAATGTTTTCTTTTCTGTTTCAAACTTTACATGCCTGTCAGAGAGAGTTTCAGCCATTCAGGCTAAAACTGAGGCTTTGTAGGCTGTTAGACTCCTTCTGCTTCACGGGTGAGAGGGGAAAGTTGGAACATCAGTGCACATCTTCACAAGAGAAGATGTGATTATTTGACTGCCTCTTCATCCTTGTTCACGGGGAAAACCTTGCAGACAGCCTTCACCACTCCCTTTGAGTCCTTCATATCTAGCACGTGCACCTTTCCAGACTTTGAGGTGGATGTGCATCATTCACCCTGGTTTGGGATCTGTGGAGTAGACTGAATTCAGACTCTCCCTGGTGAATAAGCGTCAGGGATAATCAGAGAAGTAAATGAAGACGCTATGTTCTCAAGCACCCAGACTTGCCCTAAGCAGTGTCTGGGGCTTTGCTGAACACCAGACAGCAAAGCAGACTTATGTATCTCGAGTCTGTTTTCAGGAAATAACATTTTCCAGTGCTTTCTCTACAGCATCTTGTGAAGTTTTTGATGAGGCATAGCTTGATGATTATTTTTGCAAAGGCGTGCCCTTTCTGAAGAGAACAACTTTAGATTAGAAATAATACAGTTTTTCTTATGGTATGTAGTTCATACTAGATTTTTAACCTGTTTTCAACTTAGTTATTTTTGAGGCTAATATAATATAACGTACTAGAGATCATTTGAAGGGAGTTTCTTAGTCTGTTGATATTTTACTATTACAAGCACTGTTAATTGTTTTGGCTAAAAGAGCATCCTTTAAATCTTCAGATGGAAAATGCTTTTGGTCACAGTTGAGAAGAGGAAACAAAGTGAGAATGGAAAAAAAAAATACTAGGAAATAAATGTCAAGAAGCTTTTAATACTAATCCTAGCTTAATGGACAGGTAACATAAATTGGAAGAACGAAGTGAAGGAGACCAGGAAAGGTATAAAGCTTTTGAAAGACCAAATTAGTTTGAAGACAGTCTAAGACCACAAAGAATAATTTTAGTAGCCAGTAGTTGGTATTATGATAGATGATCCCAAAACACTAACCAAGAGGAGAACCAGACACAAGCCTAGGCGAAGAAGTAGGAAAATATATTTGCTTAGGAGACATTTAGCCAATAACTCAAAGACTATGAAAAAAAATGGACGTAGCAACTAGTTGGCTACTTTATCCCTTTAGATTTTATCCATACAAAATGTCAGGGACTTAAGATTTGTACGTCTAAGAGGTCACCTGTAGCCTCACAGTACTGGCATTTTTCTTTATCTAAGTGAAGATACTACTTTTCGTGAAAGTCCTCATCCTGTAAAGAGTAGAAGCATAGCACACCTGTGCATTTACATATACTGTCAGGTGGGGATGGGAGCAGGTTGAGCTTGATCAGCTCTGTAGTGGAGAAACATCACTGGGAAATGCTCCTCTCTCCAGGTTTGTCGCAGTTTGATGTGCAGTTCAATATGTGACATTTTGCTGTTTGTGATGTGTCTCCCTGCTGCCCCTTCTCCTAAACCTGAACGTGAACTTCCTGCATTTAAGGAATGCCTGATACTAAGAATGTGATGGAAGGGTTGTCAGCAGCTTTTATTTCAGATATAAATGTATGCTCTTCCCTCCTTCTTTGGCTGTTCCTAAGGCTTATCTGTCAAAACCCAATGTCACATCAAAATTAACTAATAATGTCAATTTGGAGGTATGTGTTTAAATGGCATTTTTAATCACTAAATGTTTTCTTCCTGCCAAAAGTGTACGTATTGACAAGCATCAGCCCTAAGCTTCCAGTGAGGCAGAGATGAGTGAAGCAGGGCTAGGTCTGTGTCTGGTGGGATGAGAATTAACCAGGATAAAGACCCTGCCAGGAACCGAGTGTTTGGGGAGGAACAAAGGTGTTATCCTGATTCATGTGCCAAAATTAGCAAATGAAGTTTGGCATTTTATGACGTCTTGGCTGCCTGGCCTTCCTGGAAAACAAGGTCTGATGCCCTCTCAAGCACATCACTAGTAACACCCTCGAATCCCCACCCCTGCTTATTGCAAGGTACTAGTTGTGGTGTCTTATCCAACTTTATTTTCTATTTTCTCTGTGCATTCAGGATAACTCTTTTGTTCCATTTTCAGCCCACACGCTGACACAGCTCTCTCCCCTCTCTGTTTCCCCTTACACTGTTGTTTAAGCATGCTGTAAACTTATTCATTCCCTAAAGGCAAGAGCAGCTATCTGAGCAACACTTTGTCAGCATAATACATTTACAGAATGCATATTTATGAACCTTTGAGCCTTTATTGTTCCAGAGGGCGAATAAAAAACATGAAAAGTAGCAATATAGTGTTTCAAAGGTCCCTCAAGGAAAACAAAAGTAGTTGGAAATAAATTTAGGAAAAAAAAGTTCTTATCCAGAAGAGAACCTTGAATTAGCACATACAAAATATGGGCTAGTTGAGACTATTCTTTTCTTCCACCTAACCCAGACTCTCCTAATCCAAGTTTTAAGAAATTTTAAGCTTGAAAAATCATTTTAAGCTTACAAAATAGAATAAATGGCATAGATTCGACATATATAATAGTAAACCAGAGATTTTTAAAGCAGCATGTTTTGCTCAATCATAGTAAAGTAAATACAGCTTTTAAATGGAAGTGATCATCTTCATTGGAAACTACAAGATTAGTGTGGTATGTTCCATAAAATTGCTACAGATGAAAGTTAGCTGGAGGAAGCTGAAAAATCAATAAAAAGCCCTAGTTGTTGTTATTTTAATTGACTCTAGGTTCTTATTAACTTTACAGTGTATACCTTGACTTTTAAAATGAATGGATTGCAACTCATTATTGCTGATAATAAAATAAAGCTAGTTAGCCAGTGTTTGTGTTGTTAGATGTGTCCATTAGCTCAATTACAATGAAAAGGTTATACCAATGTTCCTAGATTATGCAGCCTAAAAATTAAAACATGTAGTGTTGTCTCCCTGCATGAACAGTCTCTTATTTTAAAATGAGAGATGTGAGTGTGGCTGCCTGTAGCTTTCATCCAAAGCAAAAACTGGAGTATGTGCCCAACAACAGAACTCACAGAAATTCAGCTTAACCGAAATATGAAGTACTAAAAAAAGGAAAATAGCTTCAGGAAGCAGGAGAAAGTAGATTAAAGTTCCAAATGGTCAAAAAATAAAATAAGTGCAGATTTTTAGCTCTTCTACAGTAGCAGATCTATAGAGATTTGGATATTTTCCTTCTGGGACAAGAGTTTGTAATTGTGCTTTCTGCTGTAAAGACTTGAAAGACACAGGCTATGGGAAACTCAACTGGACTAGATCTCTGTTACTTCTTTTGGCCTAAATTAGGGAAGGAGACCCATAGAGCTCCCCGTGGAATGATGCAGGACTCTACTGACAGCAAAAACTAGCCTTGGATTGAGCTGGAAACTTCGGTGCCTCTACCCTAAGGTACCAGATGGTTTGTGTGGAGGGATGAGGGATGGGAGGGAAGGTTTGTTTCCTGAATCTGTCACAGTTTCACTAGTGGAAACTTTCTTTCAAAAGGGGTGGTGGATGTGTGGCCGTGTTGACTCTCCCCAATGCTCACAGGCATTCTCTAAAAGGTTGGGTGGCTCAAATAAATGAGAGGGCTCCTATGTGTTTGCCTGATGTACTTTTTTCTGTGAGCATGATCTCTGATCTAGGGGGTTTCTGTTGCGAGGTTCTTATTTCAAAAGTATTGGCTCCATTACAGTGGCAGACCAGGAAAAAAGTGAGATGGTTCCCTTGTGAAAATTCAGCATTGCGCAGTGGAGGCAACTTTAACTTTTATGTATGTGTTTAGTTATTTTCAGTAGTTGAAATGCAACTGAATTCACAAATCATTCCAGTGCCTCCAAAGCTGTGTTTTTAGCTGTTATTCACAAATTAGAGCTTTTCTTTCCTTCTTTACTCAAGACTCACTCTGTTCTGCTTTGTGTAAGTCCTGGATATTGAGACCCTCCAGAGCAAGTTTGCCTCTGAATATAATTTTTCAGTGAATTGTGGCAATCATTTGTTAAACACGAGAACAGCCTGAAATGTTACGATCACTCAGGAGTAAACCCTCACCTACCACAGTGCAGTGACTTTAAAAAGGAAAAAAGAAAAAAAAAAAAAGTTATGTTTCATTAATTTCTCACATCTTAGGTGTCACTGACAATGTTACTTTGCAGCAAGACATCTGAAACATCAAATGGTTATTTAAAATACACAGAAGAAACCAAAATTAACCTCTTGTGAGTTCTACAAATGTGTTTGCCTCTGTTGCATTGCTTATGACGTGGGGAGGATTTCTCTTAGACTTATACTGCTGTTTAAAGGATGATGTCTTTTAAGGATATGTGAGCCAAGGGAGGCAGAAGGAGGTGCGGTGGGAGACAGGGTATCCAGGGATATCTCATTATCTGTACAGAGCCTCACAATGTAGACACTATGATTAAGCCCCTCAGCAGCCCTGTGGTACTCATTGGACACCCATCCCATGGGCTGGAGGCCTGGATACCATGTCCGGAATGGGCTAAGCAGCACCAAACTCCATGTGGGGAAGCTCCATCAGAGAAGGCAGTAATGAGGAACAGGGGGAAAATCCTTGCTAGACATCTACTGAAAAAAGATGTTATCAACCATCAGTGTTACAAACACGGCTAACCCTCAGCGGGGTTATGTGACACAGAGAGGAAGCTCAAGTGAAGTGAACACCCAGTTCCTGTTGTCACCCAGATTCCCACAGACCTCTTAAACAAAACAAAAAACCCCAAGCCTGTAGAAGCCCGTAGCCATTGTGCTTTAATTAACTGCAGGACTGAGAGCTCTGCTTTTTACTCCCACTGTTGCTGCTGTTCATCCAAAATAGGACTCTGTCTGTTTTCAGCAAAACAGGAGGCTCTTAGAGAAGAAATGCTGTGAACATACAAAATTTCCTACTGTCATGAAAACCATCCAAGGTCATAAAGATTATTAAATTAAAAATAAGAGAGAAAAATCAGTTTTCTGTTTCCTAGCTTTCTAAACAGCTTTTCAAAGCTTGTTTCACCAGTGTGAAATCAAGCATAGATTATTTACATTCTTGACTCATTGTGAAAAGACTTAGATATGAAAAGATCTGCAAGTTAAAAAACTCCTACACTGTCATCTTTAAATTCCCTATACATAGCAAAAGTTTCAGGATGCAAATATGAAGCAGTCTAGATCAAAGCAGTAAAAATATGAAGATATTATTATCTACAAAATGTACAGTGAGTGATATTACTGATAAATATTTTAAATTGAGTGAAACAAAAAAATCTATAGGAATCTTTCTATTTCAGTTGGAGTTGTACAGTGTGGTTTGAGAGTTCCAGATTACACTAAGTTTTGTTACAATTAGAGGTCTGACACTGAAAAAATAGAAATAAAACATTTTACATTATTTCTAGCAACTAAAGAAATGAAGGGATTGTCATAGTCTTTGTCTTTTTCATTTCCTTTTTGTAAAAGAATAGCAGAAGTATGGGAAAAGAACCACATTGTCACTGCAAATGAGAATTACACTGGCTGCTTTTATTAGAATGAGGTTTGCTGTCCTAGGAACTTTTCTTGTGTATTGTTTGAAAAAGTTTGGGGTTTGGGGGATATATTTCTCTCTTTTCCTTTATTTCTTAAATAATTGAAGAAAATAAGATCTTGAATATTGTACTGGAAAATGAGTCCTCTCTGAGGGTCAGGTCTAAGCAATTGGGGACAAAAAGCAGAAACTGTATTGGGACAAGTCAAGACCTTTTCATTGACCTAGTATTTGTTTTGAGGGCTGCTACGTTATGACTATATTTAAAAACTTGTAGCATTACTATTGTATCAAAGTTGATAATTTGATTAATATTTTAGAGAAAAGCTTCTTAAGCCTCTCTGAAATGATTACTTGTAAAATTCTGGTCACACCATGAATGTGTGTCCAAGTTTGTCCCTGGCCCCAGTGTCTGGGTCTCAAAGGCTGCCCACTATATCAGTGTTTTGCATTCATTGCCTTTAGTTGTGTTTCATAATGCTCTTCCATTTTCTGGTTCTGACTGTATGAGTAAACTGAAAACTGAACCTTTTCAAATTGGTGTTTCCCATGTCCAGCCCCTGCCAAAAAGCCATATTCCCCTTTGAAACAGATAAAGTTTCTCTCTGCTCAGAATTTGGCTGTGCATCAGTGGCTCTACTGTAAAAAAAATTGAGAGGTTGATGTTAGTTAGGTCAAGTCCTAGTGCTGCCTGCCCATGCATGAGTAGTAAGTTGAAATGTTCTTCATGAATTATATGTTTCTATCTGAGAAAGAGCATTGTGTTTCTGAGACATGGTGCCTCCAGTTGGTGCTCTTCAGGCTGGGTCCTGCTTCACTGCCTCCTTATTTAGGAGAACTAATATCTGGCTTAATATTAGCAAGGATTTTCTGGAGACTAAATGCCAAATTAAAGGGGAAAAAATAAAAAGAAAATTAGTTTAGCGACAACATCTTTATTTGAAAGAGACCATGAAGGTTGGGGTGGGTTTTTTGGGGGTTTGGTTTTTTTGGGGGGGTTTTTTGGGAGGACATGGTACTATGAGATAATAAGAGCCTAAGGTTTTAATGATATTATGCACTTAAGATATTAAAGAGTCTGTAAAAGTGCATCCAGCTCTATAAAATAATTTTCTTAATGAAGCTGGTACCAAGATAAATGACAGCCTGGAGTGCTTGTCAGCTCTGTGGGCTCGGTCCTCTGGAGTACAGCTGGAACCACGGCACCAGGAGGCTGATTATTGCCAATAGTCTCTGCTGTGCATCTGCTTTTGGGTTTTTTTGGTGGTGTTTCCCCCCCACCCTCCCGGCCTTGGTTAGGTCAGTGGCTACCTTTTTGTCTCCTCCTTTCCCTGTTTCTCATTTGTGCACCATAGGGATACATATTGAATGAACTGAGGAAAAATAAGGAAGAAAATGTCTAATCCTGACTAATATCCCTGGAGTATCACCAACAGGTCAGATGATTTCTGTGTTAGGAGATTTTAGGGAGTTACTGTTAACTGGTTGCTCTTACGTATCTTTTTTAAAAAAATAATTGGATTAAAGTAAATGTGAAGATTAACATTCGCTGGTTTTGTTCCGGGGAGAGTTCACCAATTCAGCTTCTTAAGAGCAGAGTGAGTTTGGTTAGAGGGTAGAAAGCCTTTTGTTGCAAGCTGTCCACGAGTAGGTCAGTAATACCACCCATAGGCTAAACCAAAAGCATTGTGGTACTTGCTTAATAATTAAATGAGCTCCTCATTTCAGTCACAGTGTCTAACATGAGCTAAATCCAGTGAGCCCACCAGCTGTGTACTTGCTCGCAGAAAGTTACTGCTATGATGTTGTACTGAATTTCTCCCAGTCATCCCAGTCTTATTAATGCCTCAGTGTGGCATAAAGCTTCATTCATTATTCATAATAATCCAGTCAGAGGGCACTCTGAGACCTGATAAATTCTCACCTAAATGACAACAGCTGACAGGGCCTAGGGTTTTATAGCCTTTCTCTTGCCATAGCAAGGTGCTGTGGGCAAAGGTCCAGAATGATCCTCTACTAATGACCAGTGTGATATATGAACAGCTGCTGATTTTCTGACATGAAGTCTACTCTGCCGAGCATCCAACCCGCCAGCCGTGAGTAGTGGATGAATATCTGACAGGCGATATACTTCAAGAACAGGTCATGAAAAAAACCTGTCTCAGGTGGGAGGGAATAAAAGGGTTAATCCTGTGCTGGAGCACTGCAACATCAACAACAACAAAAATATCCTAAGGGCAAACAAAAAAAATAATCAGAAGTCTGTAAATTCTGGCCATGCTGATGTGGAAATGAGAATACGATTCCTACTTCTGAAAACTCTTCCTTTCTGGCACCCAGAGGGTTGAATAATCATGACTTTAGAAGCCTGTAAATTGCTTTATAAAAATCAATAATCATCTGTGGAAGGATATTAATTGCACTTTTTCACAAAGGGAAAAAGCTTCATAATATTTTATTGGTTTTTAATGGGCTCTTTGATACCACAGGAGGTAAGTGAAAAGCCTCTTTCTTTTGTTCAGGCATAGACCTAGCCTTTCAAAGGAACATATATACCTATTTGAGTTTTAACTTCTCCCTTGTGTTGTGGGTTCAAATTAAAAGCAGGTGGAGTCCTTTTATTTAGCCCTTCTGTTTTACTTTCAACAGTGATTGATTCTCTATTATATCATTTTATATTTCCTAAGTTATATTGATAAAAGTCTGTCTTTTCCTGTGTTTCATTGCTATGGAGATTTAGGGGTTAATTCTGTAAGTTTGACTTTATTCAGATATAGAAGAAAAATGAAGGCCTGAATGCTTCAGAAAGATTCAGGACTGACAGGACTAAGTCTGATATTTTTTCCTTGTTTAAAATAAGCATTTTTCAGTGTGTCTCATCATTTCTTTGGAAGAATGAGCCTTTGAGGCTCTTTAAAGGTGCCATTATTGCATTTTCCACACCCACAGTGTGTTGGGTCTCTAGGCCAGGAGGGCAAGCTGTTGTTCTGCATATGAACTTTGCTCAGTATGGATTGCTGTCCGCTCCATGTAGCACCATTCAAGTGGCAACAACAGGCTGCTCTGGCCTGAAATTGTGGAGAGCTAGAGGTGAACAGGTGGTCCCTGCATGACTGAAGTTGTAGACTGGAAACTGTATTTACTTGCTGCTGTGTTTTGACCCTAATCTTGTTATGTTTTGTGCCACAGTAACAGAGAGATCCACAGGATCAATGAGAACATTTTCCCCTCTTCCCTCCTATGGGTGCCTTCTTGTTAGTTAATGGAGAAATGGACTCTACCTGGTCCCCAAATTGAAGCAGCAGATAGGATACCACCAGGCAAAAGTCAAGTTAGTGGAGGTGGGTCACGTCCTGCACTGATTCTTACACTCACGTTACGTACAATACATTGTGGCTGTTGGAATAATTCAGGACTCAACCATTGACAACTAGTTCCATCGTTCTAGTGCTGCATCACTGGGACTTGCTTTTGAGACCAGACTTTGAGGGCTGAAGGCCTCAGAAATTCATCTACTGGAATTATGGGAAGGCTTGATTTCCTGACTGAAGTCATTCTGACAGCCTTATTTGGACTTGTTTTGAGAAAAGTATTTCTATTGAAAGTGACACAGACTATTTACAAATGAGGTGTGCCTGAACTATATGAAACCTAAACATATTCCAGGCAAGTTTAGGCTTTGTTATGTGGAAGAGCTGTGAGTGAAAGCATTCCTGGAATCTCCCATGGTTGCCAGAGTGACCTGTAACTGTAACCAAAACATTCGTCACTCTTGCTGGGTTCCTCTGGCAGCCTCCTCAGACACTTCTTCCTTTTTTCCATTATTTTACTGTAGAAATAAACAAAATATAACATTTGCTTAGGGAGACCCACACCAGTCAGAATATTGGCTTGTTGAACGCCACGTGCAATGTCTTCACTGATGTCTTGGTTCCTTAGTTTTGCTGCTCCTGTGGATGAACGGAGTTGGCCAATGGGTTCTTTGCTTTGAGTATTAGGAAGGTGATGGGAGAATGTTCTAATGGGTGTGGTAGACCAAGGAAGACTTTTTATTATTATTTTTGCTTGTTGAGGTAGCATGGAAAGATATGTCATTAATACTCGTGGACATGATGAATTGCCTGTGTGATTTTTCTTGACAATGCGGGTAAGATTGCCTCTAATATGGCAGTCCCTCACTCAAGTGTACAACATTCAGTATGTCCTAAGTTTCTGACAACCTCTCCTTTTGTCTAGGGACTTACTACTAAAATTTTACAAATGTTTTTCTATCTGGGTGTGAAAATGGTGGGTTTCTTTGTGTTTTTGTTCGTGGGTTTTTTGGTTTAGTTTGGTTTTCTTTTTTTGGTAGAACATGCGTGTTCCATTCCACCTGCTTGAAGGATCTGGAAGTCACTTTTGTTTGGTTAACTCAGAATTTCCCTCTCCCATAAAAGCAAGGGCAGACAAAATAAGGAATTGTTCTACAAAATACTCTAAAAACTAAGTGAAAAGCGTTGCAAAAATAACTTTAATAGAAGATAAAGCTGGGTTTGTAAATCCATTAATTGCAGTATATGCTTTTGAAAATCAAACTATGTATTTGAATGTGAACATTCACTTTCCTATTCAAAGAACTCGAGTTTTCATATGAAATAATTTAATAAAAATAAATGAAGGATAGCAAAAGAGGAGAGGAACCTACACCCATCAGAGGTGTACTCAGAGGGAGAAGACAGTTCCATCTTTAATGCTTCCTTCGCGGTGAAGATTTTTGTCCCCTCCTGCAGGTATAGAGTATACCATGGTGCAGGAAATAACTGACTTTAATTCTCTTGTTCTTTAATTCCTGACTTATGGTAGGAGTAAATAAGACTACTTAGCCATCTCATGTGGTTTTGTAATGTGCCCATGAAATTAACTGGGTTACACAGTAGTTCCCACCTTGATCCATTGGCAGTAAACCTGAGTGAATACCAGGCAGGACCTGATAACATTGCATCACTACTCATCTTCATTTAAATTGAAATTTGAGTGAGGTTGCCATACCATCAGAGAAATCAAATGTTTCTGGGATGTCCCCAGGTGTATCCCTTTCCCTGTACAGACTCCCCATGTGGATTTTTGTGTGTGTTTTTTAGGAGCCTCTCATGTTGCCGTCCCAAGCACATACTACAGGGAAAGACATTATTTTCCTTGTTCCAGCTTTCTCATCTTGGTAGTTAAGAGCTGTAGCTAGTAAAGAGACCAGAGAAATTCTTGGCACTTGTAGACTGCCTACTGCCATTTAAATGAGCACCCATGCGTGTGTGCAGTTTTTGTTGTTTGCTGGGAAGCTTGTTGTACAACCTTCATACAGAAGCACTGGTGAAGTTGAGCATTTTAAGTATGTGACAAATATGTCGCTTCCAGCTCGTAGCAGAGTGCAAGCACTAGCCCATGCTGTGTGGATCTGCAGGTCCTGGTGGACAGAGAGCTTACAGCAGACTGAGCTGAAGCTGTGACACAGGTGAACAAACTGATCACACACAGATTAAAGCATTGCTCATGTATGGATCACAATATACTTGGCAAATAGCATATTCTTCTCTACTATGCGGAAGAAAATATGGAACAAAAATTGAGTTCAGTAAAATTTCCCTAGATTGACACCTGGTCAATCTGAGTGGGTGCTTCCCTGGCTCTTGGTCATTACCAGGGATGGGATGCTTAAAGTTGGCCTCTACAGTATCACCAAGTGTGCCAGAGTGTATCTGGGCAATTGACTACAGAGGTGTCTCACTTCAGTGCTTTTTGGGGGTAGTTGTTTGTCTTGTTTTCTGCACAGTATTGTGATTACTGAGCTGTATTTTTTGTGTAGTGGGTAAATGGGGACTTTTCATTACAAATTCAAGATTCTGGGAGATAAAAAGGAGAGTGTTTTTTGACAGTTCTGTGGTTTGTCTCTAGGCACATTGGGTGCTGATTTTCATTCCAGTACATCAAGGCAACTGTCTGAACTACAATCCAAACAGAAATTCCTTCAACAACAAACCACTAATATCAGATGTAGTTCCAGTTGTTCACACTTTCTTGTGCTCTGTCTTTCCATGAAATCTCACTTCCCCAACCCACTGCCTTGGGCTAATAGTTTGTAACAAAGCTTAGTCCCTAAAATGTCCTATATAAGTGGAGAAGGGAAGATCATAAAAGAGAAAGATGAAAACATTTACCACTCCAGCTCCCACACTCTGAGTCTCTCTTGAGTTTCTGGATTCATCAGCCAGTTAGGAGGGCACGCAGTCACCCATGCTGCCTGGCTGCTGTTGCTCTCTCCAGTGCTACTGGGTACCATTCATCACAGACTGCTAGCTGAAGGATACAGTGTCAATGCTGGCAATTGATCCAAGAAAACCTGCACGTGTTATCGTACCTCACTAAGGGCCCTCTTCCCTTTCTGCTTTCCCCTGTAACTGAAACATTAACCCGTGAGGATTTTTTTCTTGAGATTGGAAAAGTGAAAATAATATCTGTAGCGGGGAGGAAATATTCTGTGCTTATCTCATCCCCATGTCCTAATCTTTATTTAAGGCTGTAAATTAGGGCAAAAAGGAATATTTGCTCTCTTCTAGCGTATCTGATTTAGAAGAAGGGAGATCTGTGGGGATTATCAGCTTGTAACAGTATATTATATGATGAAACTGAATTACCCAGTAGACAAAAGAAACACTTGAGATACAGCATTCATCTTTTGTACCACTGTGTGCATTCATGTGTTACACCTTGGGGCAAATCCCAGGCAAATGCTCTTGGGGGAGTGGAATCTTGTGGGTTTTTTTTGTTTTTTTTTTCTAGATCAGCAATCCTAGATGTAATTATTGTTCACAATAATGTACTGTGCAGTAAGCCCACTCATTCAGACCCATAGGCTTATTCATGAAGTAAGGTACTATTAAATAGGGGCTCACACTTGGACTCTGACTAGAGCTGCATTTGGAAAGTTGTGAGTCAGAAAGGAAGGCTCCTTTGGTAATTTGGGCTCCCTCTGAGGAGGATGGGAAATATGGAAGCGGACAGTCTATAGGGCACCAGTTTAAATCCATCCCAAGTCAACCATATCAGTGTATGCTTTAGTGTCCACTGGCTTAGGTATATACTTACTTCCAAGTAATTTGCTGAATCAGGACTGTAGGCAGTGTCCAGGCACTGGTGCCATAAGGTACAATACAAAAGCAGGAAGTTAGGCAATTTTGAAGGGTTTTCTTTATAGGAAACTTCATGTTTTTATAGGGCTTTTCATTTAAGTATCTCAGCAAACTAAGTTACAGTGATTAATTAAATTTTACAGCTACCCTGTGCACTAAGTAAACTGTGTTATTATTTTTGCTTTAATAAAGAGCAGATGTGGGATGCAGAGAGGAAAGGATTTTGAAGTGTGTCCGATCAGCTGGGGTGGCTCCTTCCCTCATTTGTAATCCCCCCTCTGACGCCTCACAGGATCAGTATTGCTTTTTTGATAACTAGAGTCAGATGGGCAGTTTCATCTTCAACCTGCTGTAAATCAGAGCTAAATTTCCCAGAAGACAACCAGAGCATATATGAGTCCAACCCAAAGAAAAGCAAATTCCCTTTGTAAATGTAGAGAAATACTTATTTTGATAGATAAATACCAGTTTTCTAGTCCTTGTCTCCCTAAAATGCACAGATTTTGGAACACATTGTAATCAGCATGACTATTTGGCCTCAAGGATACAGGCCTGAGTAGCAGATGCTGGGGAAGCCTTTGTGCCTTGCTGGACATAGACTGTGCCTAAATATAAACTGTCCTCACTAGCTGATTAAAAGAACAGGGATATCCTTTCTTGCCTGCCTGTGTTCCACCATGAAAGGTGCATGAGAGAGAGCTCCGACGTAACGTGTCGCAGAGGGAGAGGAGACACAGGGCTTCTTTTGGCTCAGCAGATTCTGTGCATAGAAGTCCTTGAACAGGGTGTGCTCCATCTCGGATAGAATACATCAGAGATTTTTAAAAAATACAAAAAGAGAATATTGAACATTTCGGAAATAGAACAAATGCTTTCTCCATAGCATTTTGTAATAAGACGAGTGTACAAGGTGTTCTAGCTGTGGGAACAGCTCGTGTACTTTGTGCTGTTTTGTATGATTTGTTAGGAAAACAGCAGATATTCTAAATGAGCATCATGATTCTGAAGTGGGGCTTTTTATAGTGGTGGGTATCAAAAGTTTGCATGGACTCAGGAAGAGGCTGGGCACAGTAATGGAAGAAAGCTTCACTAAAGCCTATTAAATGAAAGGGTACAAAGGCCACTTAGAGAAAATGAGAGGTCAGCCTCTCATCTGACCAGATAGGGTTGTTCTTTGTGTACATAGACAATATCCTGCACCTCACAATGGACTCTGTAAAGCCCTGGTCTCTATGAGGAAAGGGAGGAGTTGTATTTTCAGTTTAATCATTGCAAGGAACAACCTGAGCTGAACTTACATGATAGACAGTGGCCAGTCTAGAGGAGTTTCTTTACTTTTTATTTACTAGGTGCCATCCCCTCCTGCAGACTATGAATGCAATGATGAAAACAGAAGAAAACCAAGGTTCTGCCCTATCACATGCTCTTAACTCAGCTGTAGCAACCTTTTGATTGACTTTAATCTTCAAGGAAGCAGACACCTAGCTGGACATAATCAACACTCATCTAGTGACTTTCTCCCTAAGTCTGTGCAGCAAATTGTCACCACTAATGCTGTTTGTGGGACATTTATGCTCTGCAGATGGCAATTTTCCTGTGTCAGCCGAAGGGAAACCTTTCCTGGCTGAGCCAGCAGAGCTGCGTGAAGCATGTTGCAGCTGGAAGCTGTTCTTGGCATTATTTACATTTAGCTCATTGAAACAGCATACCTGTCATCGGGGTGGTTTCTGTGAAACTCCCTATTGTGTCTGTTCATAAGCAGGACAGCCTGGCCTCTCCAAAACCACTCCTTCCTTCCACTGTGCCTACAGGGCTTTTTTTGCCCTGATTGTTGGACTTTGATGTACTTCCAGAAAGCCCTGTGTGCCATGCTGGTGAGGTGCATGGAAAGATGCGAAGGGATTTTGAAGAGCTTAAGAAAGGTAAGTCCTTTATCACAGTTGAATGGAGCTTTGTCAGTGTGTGGAAAGTTGGTTTTTATTCTGAGTCTTGGCAACTCTTACAGTCACACGTTAATTACGGTAATGGCAATGTATAGGGTATGGAACTGGTTCAAATAAAGAGCTTGGAGGTGCAGCTGTTTTTCAGGCGGGCTCGGGACAGAGGGAAGGCGGATGGCTACAGCTGGTGGTGAGAGAGGCTTGCAGTAGTGACTGTGGGGAGAGAGGTAACAAGGAGTAAAGATTTGGAGTTTGATCCTGATTTCTGTGGGGTGCAGGGGAGTCCAGGGCCCCAGTTCTGCTTGCTTGTTTCCACAGAGTAAATGAGGGGTTAGTGGGATCATGGACACAGTGATGAGCATCCCCCAGGTGGTGAAGGACCAAGGGATACTGGAAGCAGGAGCAGCTGGTAGCGTTGTATTGGAATTACAAGTCTAATTTGTCTGATCCCTGTAGGTGAATTGCTGGAATTCAGAATGAATGTGGAAAAGCAGACTCTCAAACATGGCAAAGAGAAGGTTGGAAAATGCAAAGCCCAGCCATTGGGTTTGACTAGTGAGAGCGCATTTCGGAAGGAGAGGGAATTTTTCAAATCGGGAACTGCCACTGAGGTCATTCTGGCCAGACTTTAATATCTTAATAATTTATCTAACTGAAATTTTATTTTCCATTTTAGTTGGTTATGCTTTTATTCATTCACGGTCTCAATGCAGTGTTTGAGGTTGAGTTTTACTAAGATGTGGTCCAAAGCTGACTGATGTTTGGGACTGAATAAAGTGAGTGATTCCTTTGTGTTTTCAGTCAGAAAGTTTAGAGCCTTAATTATTTAAACCTGGAAAATGTAACTAAAAAGCATATTAAAAGTTGTCTGTGAAGTAAAGGAAGGTTCCCCAAGTGCTGGTAGTATCTCCCTCCTGTTGGTCTTCTGTGCAAGCGTGGCTTTGGGGATGTGACTGCTCTTAAGTGTCTCACTACTCACAGGCTCTGCAGGGCTGAACCTGGAGGGATGTGTTTGCTGTCGCAAGGCTGTGGGACCTCCATGAATTTTGGAACCAGGTTTCCTGGCCAGCTTTGGAAATGCCGTGCCGAACCTTTTTACTTGTTCTGAATTGGCTTTGGCTGCTCAGAGCCTGGTATGTGGTACCATCTGCCCAGCTTATTGAATGTGTGAGGGTGTATAGCTGCTCTGGGAAAAGGGGACATATGGAAAATGATAGTTGGTGAATCCCAAGAAAGAAAAGTCACGGGAAACCATCTAATTACAAAGGCTTAATAGCTGGTGAATCAACAGTAAGGAGCTTGGTCCTGAGGTCCTGTGGCATAAATGCGTGATTACGTTAACACCCCACTGCTACTGGGATACTTTTGTGTTTACAGAGCTTTCTCCATTATTGCTAGGGGCCTTCAAATCCCAGATAGTCAAAATCTCTATTCAGTACTGCCTGCTGGGCGTTTAACAAGGGTCCTTGTAAGGGGACCCAATACAAGTACAAACATGAATGAAGAATGCAGGGGCCACCATAGCACCACAGGCTGCAAGGTAGCCAAATGGAGGCAGCCACAGAAAAGCAGGAAAAAGTAGACAATGACCCTCGGCGCCTCAAGGCATTGCTTCAAAAGGTGTCAACACCAATTAAATTGTAAAGGCTCTGTCAGCTTCTGAAAAGTTATCTAGGCAGGGACAGAAAGTACAGAATCAAAGGGGCTGCAATGCGGTTTTGTGTGTCTCTCAGCAGAGCGGGTGTACACATGCTCCTGACAGTGTGGGATCCGGCTGGGAGCCTCCCAAAGGCACAGAGCCATGCTTGCAGTGGAAAAGAGGCAAGATAGCTAGCATGAGGTCTCCTGCACTGCCGGTTTTTATCAACAGTGGGGGGAGTGTTTAATAACACAAACCCAGGGTTGGTTAAAGAAAAAACTGAACATTTCTCCCCCGTCTCAGTCAGGGGTTAATGCATTTGAGAACTGGTTGCAATGGCTTCACTAATAAATTTGCTTTCTGTGTGCTCTGAGCATTTTTAATTTCCTTGTAATAAATAGCAGCTCTCAAATTTACTTTATTCATTGCTGTATAAAATTGCTCATTAGAAAAGGAATTGGCGTTTTAGTAGCTAATTTCTTTTGTGATTAGATATGTATAACGATGAAATTCTCGTGCTGTCATTCCCCTTTACTCGTGGGACTGTGGCAGTCTCATCCCATTCTTTGAAGAGATTAAAATGGTTCGAGGTTCTGCATGAGGGTACACGTAGGCATTTCTCTACGCCTTCTCAGTGAGGCTGTTGTGATGCTCACAGGTGCATATCATGGTCTTTTTGGTGCAATGGTCAAGCTGCAAAGTCTAATGCAGAATGAAAGGAGGTGAATACTGAATTTGGTGCCCCTCTGTGGTGGGGGAGAGAAGGATGTGTTTTCTCTGTGTAGTTTCTAAATTTCCATGCAAAGAAGTAAAATGCTTCATATATAAAACTGATTAAATGGTTTGTGGTAGAAGAAAGCTTCTAACTATAATATTTACTCTCCTCTGTTGCTCATTAAAAAACTGCAAAAAGGAGTTTTTGCTCATTTTTAAAAAAACACAATGCTAATTAAAACAAGGAATTCAAATTGTTGCTTGTATTCTGAGAGTTTGATCACAAAGCATTGTTATATCAATTCAAATAACGGAGTGATGTTGATATTAAGTAATTTTTGTAGGTTTACACAGCAAATCAAAGAGGTGGTTCATGGGTTTCGTACAATGAGTCCTAAATATGGTATTTTGCTAAATCCCTCTTGGTATTGTAACAAATTCCTTAATCAAAAATCAGTTTGGGAGGAGGAATCTGAGTTGGAAGGTTTGGCAAAGCTGTTTCAATTAAAAGATACAAAGCTAATGGTGTATTACTGCTTTGAAAGCCTTTTCTAGAAAAGTAAGCTATTTGGCAGACCATAATATAAAAGCAACAATGGAAATTGCTAGAATATGTTCAGCTATCTACAGATAATTTTTTTTCTCTGACAAAAAGTTTGGACAGTGTTTATTTTTCATTATCTGTTTATTGTCATATGACTTTGAAATTCATCATTCCTAAATGTCCTGATACCATGAGAAAGCAAAAGAGCACTTTCTGACAAATTTGAAGGACATATCGGGAATATTCTGAGTCTCTTTGTTTGAGTAGAAACTCAGTTTAGCAGATAAAATCTTCTCAGACACTAGAGCAGAAGTACTTTAATGGAGGAAAAAAACCCAGGCTGTATGTGACAGTGTTAGCCAAACGGTGGAGCAAGGATGTTGAAGATCTGGTCTCTGGCCTTGCCAAGCCCACATGCTTCCCCAGTGTCTGCGAGGACAGCATGTGTATTTTGTACCGCCTGTGAGGGTGATTTCATGGGTGCTTTTGAGCTGTCAGCCGTGCCCCTCAGTTGTCCCAGCTGTGCCAGGGGTGAGCAGCAGCCAGCTGGGTGGGCTTTGGCAGAAACACCCAGCTGATCTCCGAAAAACATCACTGGGCAGCCCTGAGTGAGGGGAAGAGCCTGTGTCTTTTCTCTTGGGAAGAGTTGGCAGGGAGAGCTGGACTCGGCAGCAGGTTTCTCTCTGTGTGTGAGGATTTCCAGGCTTTTCAGAGGAGTCAGGACAAGCTTTTGGGACTGGCACCGCAGTGCACCTGAGTTAACACCCGCTCCTGGAAGCGGGCGATATTGTCTATAATCCAGTTCAGTTGAAATGCACAGTGAGCAAGAGTGTGAGTACGCATACATGCGTACAGCAAGGAGGTTGGGAGGAAAACAGGAGCATGCTTGGGCATATGCTGATTAGTATTTTTCCATAGATGATGATGATGAAAGACTGGACTGTGGCTGTGCTTTGTGTTGGGAAAGAGAGTGAATGTGCCAGAGCTGCCACATCTGCACTCATCAGAGGTGCTGCTGGTGAGATGCTCCCCACAGGTGGAACTCAATCAGAAGTGATAGGGAAGGGGGATAACCGCGTGAGCCGGAGCTCAGTACCAATTTTATCCTCTGCTTTTGTCAGCTGTTGCTAGGTAGCTGCCTGGTGGGAGTGGAGAGTGGGATTTTTTCTTTTTTTTCCCCCCTCGTCCTTAAACCAGCTTATTGTAAATTGCTGTCCTTCTGTGCAAATGGGGAGAATACCTCCCAGCGCTGCTCTGCTGCCGGCTCAAGGTGTGACTGTGAGCAGGGCTGGGCTCCTGCTGACCTCTGCACGTGGGAGACGGCATGGATGCTGCAACTCATGTTGGAACTGTCCATAAACAACTCATAGCAGGCTTCTCTGATTTACAGGACAAAGGTGTGTGGAAGGCCACCTGATTATGGCAGGAGAGAAAAAATTAGATTTTGCTGTGGTTTAGAACAGAGTTCCTTAATCTGATGCTGGTTTGCTTTTTACTGATTAATTTTTCACATGGAACAAAAGAGCTCAAAAGAAGATATAATTTCCATGTTGTGTTTTTCCCTATAAAGGAAAAGCATTGGAGAATCATTTCTGTTGGTCAATAATAACACAGTCAGCAGTGCAATTCTTGCCCTTCTGTGGGCATCGAAACAAATTGTGCAAATAGATTGTGATTTTACTGCAGAGAAAAAAATATTTTGCTTCTTCAAAGAATTGTCACAGTGCAGACTTTCCTCAAGATTTAACAAAATTCATACAGCTCTTTCTGCCAGCAAGAGGAGAAGTGTGACGGTGTGATGTCCTGTGGCCGGCGAGTGGGTAGGGACTCGGTGGTGGCTGAGGGTCGCTTTGACTCTGCCCTGTCTTTGTTCGGGTGTACAGCACAGAGGAGATTTTACATGGCTGAATGCATTGTAAACTCTGTGACTTCAGGGTATCGCTCACTTAAACAACATTCTCGTCATTTTTCTTAGGAAATGATCTGAGACAAAATATTGAATTATTTAGAGTACCACTGGGAGAGGGAATTGATTCCTTGCTGTATCAGAGAGAAATAGCTGCTCTTTTGAGGCTTGATCCAAAGCCTGGGGAAGTCAATGAGAATCTTTCCATTGATTTCAATAGGCTTTATATCATGCTCTTATTCACTCATCAACTATTTTTCTTTAGTTAGAATAAAACAATGCAAGTTACTCAGTTTGCTCTACCTAGGAGAAATACATTCTATCCCATTCTGCTGAATATAAAATCACTTATGGCCTGCTGAAATAAGTAGCAAACAGCTTTTTAACATCATTGAAGGTTAGACTTAGTCCCTCCGAGTTTAAAATTCTTGTAGCCTGTGCACAGCTACCTGCAGTTTAAACTCAATATATGTGCTTGTGATACTGTCTCCTTTCTTTGCAAGTAATTCTTCTTGTTTGAAACATGCATCCTACTTTTTCTCTTTCTAGGCATTCAGGTATGTTTCACCCTCTTTGCTGACAAAGGAAAAAGTATAGTACACTTTCATTACCTAAAAGTTCTCACTCTGTTCCTGGGAAAGTCAAGAAGCAGCATCTATGTTGAACAGCACTGAAATTTCCCATTTTGATGCTGAGTCTGAAAGAAGTAGCCAAACTAGGCAAGGCTTCTGCAACTGCTGGCAGCTTTTCCAACAATGTCTTTTAAAAAGAGATGCAAATCTTATTTTCTTGAATGTCTGACTTAAGTCTTCTCTTTCCTTGTGCCATACATTTTTAATCAAAATTTAGCCATGTGTAAATAATACTACTCCTATGTGTGCATTCACAAAGAAGACTGAGAGCAGATTAGTAATCCAGTCTCAGCTTGCCATCTTTATAAAATGACTCAAAAATGGACCTAACACAAAATATAACAGGAAAACAAATATCAGTGAGCACCACACTCAACTGTTGACCTCTTAAATTGTGTTTGAGTCAAGAGGAAGGTAAATTAATTGCTCACCATCTACAGTATACCTGCTTCTGAGGTCAGGCTGCAGGATACACCTGATAGCTCTTCTGGAGTTGATGGAAATACAGTTTAGTGTAATTCAGATTAAGAGACGATGACAGTCCTGATGTGTGACTCAGTGCAGAGCCTGTAGGGGTTGTGTACACATATCAGTTCGTAATACTTTGAACTTGTAACATATGGTGGAGCAGCCTCTGCTGTTTATCTCCTGATGTGCTGTAGTCAGCAGAGGACCAGCACACCGGCTGCAGACAGAGCACCAGCACCCTGTGTGCTGTGTTTGCAGTTTGCTGTGCTTGAGGTGTGCTTGCAGTGGGGTCTGGCTTGCACTCCTCCTGGGGCAATCCCTAACCCCAGAGAGGGGGAGCGAACTCTGACCAGCATGGGCTTTGCAGCAAGAGACATGTATTACAGAATTAAATTCATTGTACAATTCAGTAGTAAATTACAAACTTGCCATGTAACTTCCTATCAGATAGGTTTTCTTGTCATGCTCTGTTTTTCAGCAGAGCAATTTTTTCACTTTAATAATTTAATATTTTCAGTACATTTTGCTTCTTATCTTCAAGGAAGTCTTTTCAGCTATATAATTATTCAGTCATCCAGAGGGAATTCTGAACAGTAGATTTATAGTATTCTCAATAATGTGATGCAGAAAATGGGTTGTATCAAATTCTAAACATTGTGAAATGTTAAGAAATGATGAAAGCAAGATGAGATTATCACAGCAGTGACAGGGGCAGAATGTTAAAGCACCACCTGTGAAGACTCATGCTTTTGAGAGCCATCTCCACAGTCAAACACTGGTGAAGAGTTATGGACTCCTTGAAGAAAAAAAATAAAAGGAAATATTGTTTATATTACTCTATGATGCTTACCTGCAAGTAGATTAATGGAAAGGCCAGACTAGATCGAGGTTATTTTTGTTTTTAAGCTCATTTGGGCAAGAGTTGAAAGAAGAGAAGCAGAGCTTGGTTGTGGTTTCAGAAAAATGCCACTCAATTTTCATAGCCAGGGGGTTCCTGTTAGGGAAAAGACAAAATAATATCTTATATACAAATCTGAAATTTTAAAAATATTTGCTAATACCAAAATATTCACTGGAATCAGTAACAGAATTGGTAACAGGAGCATGTGTAAGTCTTGGTACAAATTCTACTGAAGGCAATTGGATCGCTTGCATTGATTTTGGGAAGGATGAGAGCAATCAAGATTTTGTCAAAGATTTTGCAAAAGAAACCAAGAGATCCCAGTTCCAGCTCCCCAGTCACAGGACAAGGCATGGAGGCTATCATATCAAGAGACCTTGCTGAGAAATTCTGATACCCATTTGGAGGGGGGTGGTTATCAGCTTCCTTTGTCAGTGAACTTATGAAGTTCATTCAGCTAAGAGTCAGTAGAGTGCTCATTTCATATTTCGAATGAGTTTTGGTGCTGCAAAGACTGGATTATAGCCTGTTAGTAGGATATAAACGTGTTGATATTTTATCAGCTTGCCAACATGAAGGGAAAGTGTTCTTGAAGCAAACTGAAGGATCTTTGGATAAGATAACTGGTCTCTGAAAATCTAAACTTGCTGGGATGTGATTATTTAGGTGAGTGAAGCAAGCAGGATATGAACTGTTAAACTGCAGAGTAATAGTATAGAAGGTTTAATTTTCTTTTTTTTAATTAAAATAATTCTGAACTAAACACTTTTTAAAAAAATTATTTGAAGTTTGGGAAGATTATGATTTCTAATCAAATTTCTACACACTTTCTGATAACTTTAAATTTGGAATCTTTGTGATTTTTGTAGTTGCTTAAATCCACTTTCTAGGTAGGTGATAGTTTAGCACATCTGTAAGTGAGAGAGTTTCTTTCCAAGAACAAGAGTAGTTATTCCACAGAGTGGTGGGTTTATTTTCCTGCCCCATTCCCGTGTAAGCCGTCTCTTTCCCCATGCTTGCTCCCCTTGCACTGCAGTAGAGATTAAGGGAAGCAGAGCAGCTTTAAAAACGAACTGAAGAACCTGCTCTGAAAAGTAGACTGCCTTTATTCTGAGAATTATTTTCCACTAATTAATTATCTTTTATTAAGAATTTTCTGTCAATGCTGGTGACTGAAATTTGCAATATTTCAGTGAACCATTCTACATGGGTACATACCAGACTGAATTTAGAACAAAATAGCATTATTATTAATATTGATTTATTATTTCCTTGAAATATGTGGGTAAGAAGAAGATTACAAGACCTAAAAATCTGGAGATGTGCATGTGTGTGTAGATAACTAGGAAGGAATCAAGCTGAATTTACTGGGAGTCAGGAGGGCTGGTCGAGACTGAGCCAGCTTGGTGCTACCAGCTCTGCTGAGATTTCCTCTTGGGAAAGAGCTTGCAGGGCTAGGTAGTTCTTAAGTCTCTTGATACCAGTTCCCTGATTTGTCGACTTGTAAAATTTCTCCTTCTAAAATAAAAAGTTTAGAGCATTTGGTGGAGTTAAAAATCTGTCAGTGATTGATATTTTTGTAAATATGGAAAAAACCCCAAAGATAATATTAGACTTGGAGGCATTTTTTGTCCCCTTCTTTTTTTTTTTTCTTTTTTTTTTTTTTCTTTATCTGGCTGTATTATAAACTTTAGTAAAACTGTCATTAACCCTGGCTATTTGCCTATCGTGACAGCTAGAGATAGATACTTTGTTACCTATTTGTAAGCTTAAAATATTTAATAAATGAGTGGAAATTTAGGTATTTATACTTCTAGTGCCTGCTATACGTTTATAATTGTTAAGATGGAAAGCTATCTGTTTTGTTTTGTTGGGGTTTTTTTTCACTTGTGTTTTTAGGAAAGTGTTCCCTCCCACATTTGTAGCAATTAACTTTTTTGGTTACCATTCTGATTTTAAAAGGAAATAGTGCTAATCAGTCCAACAAAAATTTTAATAGGGATGCAATTACCTTTAGTTTCTTCCTTCCCATATAGAGTTAAATTTTACTAGCATGAATACTCACTTAAAGATGTAAATACCTCCATCACAGAGAGAACCATATTGATTTAACATTTTTTTTTTAATATAGAAAAAAATTATATGAGGAAGGATTAAAAAACCCTAATTGAATAGGTATTTGATGCTTCACAGTTAACAGCCATGATTTTACCTGTGAACAATGGTTAGAGATCTGAATCGTGATCATTGTTACTAGAATAAATTTTGCTCAGTCATGTGTTTCCTTTTATTTTCTTATATGTATTCACTGTCATTAGACTCTACAAGTAAGTAATGAGCTTGCTGAGTTGAGACAACTTGGTCTTGGAAAGTATTTCATAACTACAAATACACATATATCCTTCCCCCCAACCTTGGCAAGGTCAGCTTAGAGATTTTCTTCATTATTTGTTGATGAGTAATATTCAGATTCAGTTGGGTCAACACTGCTGATTTGGACCCACTGCAGTTTTGGAAAATATGACTATGAATTTTTTGCTGCTGGAGTCCGTTTCTGGAAAGAGAACTAGATCATTAGCCGGCAGGAAAATGGCATAGTTGTGTTGAAAACAATTTTCACTAATTGATTATCTGGCTGATTCATTTTTCCATCTTGGCTCTCGCTTGGACCAGATGCAATATTATCTCTCAATACAACACATGGTTAAATTTTACCAAATTATATTTGTATGAAATTTCTTTTGTGCAACAGACTTAGTATTTATCTATCTTGTTAAAATCTAAAATAAATTGGGGCAATCCCATCCCACATTCAGGAAAGTGTCCTATTTTTGGTCTCCATGCCAACTCTCTGGAGAAGTGTCTACTATTTTGTACCATCATTACGAGCACATTCTCTTGTTACAGATAATAAACCTGCTCTCCTTTCTATCACCCTATTCTATTCATTTAAAAATTGTTTCATTTTTACAACACTAATGTTATTCTCACCAGCTTGGCAACCCTGGGATAATAGCATAAATCAGTGAATTATTATTTTTGTTTAAGGCATTTCTAATTTTTAATTAAAAAGAAAAGTCAGACTCTTGCTGATCACCTACAGGATTGTGACTCTCCATGGTTACCTGTCACTCAAAGAGATCTAGCTCTGAGGAATGCTAATTAGCACTGTTAAAGCACTGGTAATTGAACTGTGGAGACAGCCTGCAGAAGGAGGCTGTTTGCATTCAGCACTGCTTTGCCATTTAAATGGACTAGTGCAGTCATGAAGGTACAGTGGATAAAAGCAAAAAAAGCACTTGGGCTGTAATTTTTCATTTTGACTTCAAAGTTGTTTACTGAAGTGTTTCCTAGAAACGAGTGCCCGTACCAAAAAAGTGTCACACATAGCACCTTCACTGACAACCTACACGGAAAAAGTGCACAATGTCCTTCATCTCTTACTTTTCTTGTTGCCTGGAACAGCCACTTGTAGCGATGGAGCTCAGGATTCTGCCCTGGATGACCCATGCATCTCCCTGCTTAGCACTGGGGTTCCAGGCAAGGGATTAAAAATTAAGGAAGCACCAAATTTAAAACAAACTGAAGGAAACCCTTAAAGGAAACAAGTGTTCACGCTGTGGTTGATAACTCTTTTCCAGATATTTATCTGACTCCTGGTGCAGTGATATCCGCATGCCCTAAATTTGCTGAGGTGAGACAGAATGTCTTTTGGCACAGCAGAAGTGAAACTCAAGCCTTCTATTGCCAGGGCAGGCTTCTCATCTGGCACCTTCAGATGGGCTTGATTTTTCTCTAAAGGTAAATATTAAGCATCTCCTGAAAATCTAGTATACTTTCCTTAACAGTACCCCCAAAGTGAGATAGCCACATCACGCTGATCTAACATGTCCTTGCCATCTCTTTGATTGCTTGTGCGATCACTTTTTACCCGTTGTACAGTTTAATGTCTCAAATTTTTCTCCATGTCTTCAGAGTTGCGTATTTGTTTAGTTTAGCAAATATGAGCAACCTCATTCACAGGTGTGTTGAACATTTACCTTGGTCCTTAGATTGTGATGTGATGCATAAATGAGTCATACATTGTAAATACTCTGAGAATAATGAATACTGGTTTTAAAATGTGTCCATTAGCTAACAGATAAAATGTGGATTTTTTTTCTGTTTATCAGATAAGTGTGTGCACATTTTAGTACTTGCAAGATCATGAATTGATCATTTGATAATGTAAAGTGAATATTTGCACCATACTTTACTAAACTGTGAATATTTGAGACAGATGCTAACTTAAGCATTTCAAGATACTGGTGACTTTTGTGTTAAAATGTGAAGATACGATAATGTAGGAAGTGTCCAAGTGTTATCTTCACTGATGAGTTAAACTTCATGAGTTAAACTGAAAAATCCCTTTTCTCTTATGGGTAATGCTCCCGTCTATTCTCCATGGATAAAACTGTCTCCAAATCTCAACGAGTCCAGGACTTCATGCAGACATTTCAGTGTGTGAGACGAAGTGTTAGATGGGTAGCATGCATGCGCTATGTTTATGTCTCTCCACTTTTGTGTTTATTTAACCAAAACTGTTCCTAAGAGAGATGTTCCCATTTTTTTCATTCTTACTGCTTTGTGGAGAGCAATATGGATGGAAATTTTCCATGTTACGAGGAAAAAAAGTCAAAAGTTTCATGTTCCTGAAAGATTATAATGAATTTTGAAATTTCACACTTTCCAGATCATATTATATCTGGAGAATGGTAAGGCTGACCCGAAGGGCTGTGTGCTGGCACATTTCTGCCTTGCTCCGTTCTTTCTCATGGGATACATTGGCACGTTCACCGTGTTTCATTTCTTACAGGCATTTCATGGGATCTGTCATCTCTTTTAGCCTCCTGACCGTGGCCTGTGCTGCTTAGGTGAAGAAGGACCCACTTACCTTTTCATGTGATTTACACTTTATTGTTCAAAAATACTAGGGAAAAATTTACATCCCAGGGTGTGCTCAGGAGTGTAATGGCACATTGTCGGCTTTTAATCTGAATCATCTCTGATTGCTGCTTTGGGAGCACTGGCTTTTTTCACTTATTTCCAGGTTGGGTTTGAAGGGGTAAAGTCTTTGTCTCGTTTTTGTCAAGCTGTTATCTGTTTAGCCTTCACATTGCTTGTGACTTTTTGTCTCTGCAATGCTTCCTGCATGCCGGGACTCATGTGAAACATGGGCAGGGTGCAATGTATAGTCAGTGTTGGGCATCACAGAGGATCTAGACCCAAAGTGGAGTGCAGAGGGCAGCCATGCTCTTGATGAGACCTTTGCAGTGTGGTGTGGTGCCCCCAGCATGGTGGAAGCAGGGCTTTGATGTTAGGCTGACTTGTCCCTGCTGTGGAGCTCCCTGCCCAGCATGCCTCACAGGTGCTGTGGAGAGGCAAGGGTGCTGGCTTTGCTGCTTCTCGCTGGGACTGGGTGCCTGCTGGAGTCTTCAGTGGCTGTGCCCACATCCCTCTGCGTTGACAGGCACCTGAATATAAGAAGGAAGATTGTCCCTAGCTCCCACCTGTCAGTTAAGCAAGCAAAGAAACTCAACCTCAGAAAAGGAGGCTGTGACTTAGCTACCCCAAAGGAAGCCTGGGGTCATTTTGACAGTCCAGGCATCATCCAGCCCAATACATGACATTATTGATCCCCTAAATTTGAAAGCCCACTGGTTTGGGCCTTCAGCACAGTATGCTGAAGAAGTGAAGGGGAGCACAGCAGAGTGGTTTCTTCTCCTCATAGCTGACCATAGTTTTGCTTTTCTGCCCTGAGCAAGGTGGCCCATCCCAGATCAGCATACTGCTGTAGTGCACCAGCTTATTGCTAATGGAGCCTGAGAGAGGGTGTAAGGAGAAGCACCTCAGATTGGTGCCTACAGAGACTACATATAGCCTTTCCTGGGAATGGGGAGCTGTGGCAGAGGCTGATAAAGGAGTGGGAGATGCTGTATTAGGGTCTTCAGAGGCATGTGGTCTCCTGTGACCCAGTGCCTGACTGGGAGGTGCTGCTGTTTCTGCAGCAACCTGTCATGCTTTGGAGCAGCGGCACAGCACAGCTCTTTGGTTGCAGGAAGTCTTTTAAATACATGAGTGCTTTTTGAGACTGGAGCAGCACTGACCTATTAGCAAATAGACTTTAAGGTCATTTAAACCAGGTAGTGGACCAGGTACTGTGCATCCCATTCATCTCGCAGGGCAAGACAATGTTGTAGGACCTATTTTTGGATATGTGACATGGCAGTCACCATGTGCATCTCTGCAGCACTGCAGGTAGAACACCACGCCAAAACAAAGAAGTTCTTGCTCTGTGGCTTCAGAGGAAGTTTATTCAAATGTGCGTTTGCTCTTCCTCACCTGTCCCTGGAGAATTGAACCAGTTAGATTCACACAGAAGAGCTCAGTTTTGAGCTCAGATAGTTGTTTCTGAACATGCAGACCTTTTGCAAGTGCTAGGACTGAGTATGTTGAGCAGAGAAGTGGTATTTGCATGGGGACCATGGTAATGTGGAACACTGCAGCAATAGATGTTTTGGGGGTTTTTTTTGGTCCTGTTAAGAAGAAAAAGTATCACAGTTGGAGAAATTAAAACACTGATTGTATTAAACTGTCATTTCTCCTCTAGTGACTTGCCAGAAAAAAATGCTGTTTTTATCAGCAAACCCAAAGGCAAGAAGGACAGGTGACTTACTTGGTGTCACTCAACATGTGAAAAACAGAGATGAGACAGTGGTTGTCTTGAACTTGTGTCTCTTTTGTTAGCCCAAGCTACCTGACCCACAGGCTGTTAACAGGGACATAGATAATCAGAGAAAGAGTAAATCCGGTGTTACATTATTTGTATCTGCCTAGTCTTTTCCAGGGCAGAAAAGCCTTTCACTTGTTAGAAGCTATCTGCAAAGGGATATTTCCTCTTGTGATCATGGAATTATAATAATTATATTGCATTCAAAGCAATTTAATCTGAACTGCAAATAAGTATGCTGGTGCTAGGGAGTCGCATCAGTGGGACTGCAGCGGTTTAGTGCTCAGTTACAGCAGTGTAATTGCCTCCATAAATCTCCCCTTTGCAGACAAACCCTTAGACAGAGTAGTACAGATTTCCCCTAAGTAGACATGTTTTGGAGCCCTCAGTGCTAGTGACATTTAGATTTGAATTTTTGGAGCAGTGGTACATGCAGACACACTTAAAGCAGCACCAGGCTGAATTTCATACCCACTGTGTGGTGTATGGTCGGGTACATTGTTTTATGAAACAGGCCAAGAAAATGCATGCAATATGCTCTACAAAAAAAAAAAAGCTGGTACAAAGGCACAGCTGGTTTTGAACCAGCAGTGGTTTTTCAGCACTTTTCTACCAGGCTACCCTCTTTGAGACTGAAGGTTGCAGTGTGTCCATTTTAATTTGAAAACACAGAGAATGCTGGAGGCTGGATCCTTTGCTCATGTAAATGAGTGTTGCACCATTCTCTTCCCTGCAGTTGAGTTGTGCTGTCACCTGATAACATAGTTTTTGTGTTTTTTTCCAATGGCAAAAGAGCTGTAAAAACCTTCCACTTTTGCAAGTGAACAACAAGTAACTGTACCAATCAAAAATAGCTTAATAAAAACACTAAGGAACCTTTCTGTGCTAATTGTAAACAAATCTAGGTTTGCTTACCTATATTGTCAGTATATTTATATTCTCTTATTGTTGGAAACAATTTGAGATGAACTGGATTTTGGTGTCTGTATGGGCTGCACTAAGCTGCCACATGCAGCAATACTGCACAGGTACAGCCTTCATGGCACGGCCTGAGCGTCTGTATCGCATCCTGCTGACACCTGCCAGGCTCCAGAGAGGCATGCACCTCCGTGTTTGGAGGGTTAGTGCCTTACGTGCCAGCCTGATTTAATTCCTTATCCTGTTTAACTGAGTCTGCTCCAGCAGTGAGAAGGAAAGAACAATGTTTAGAGCAGCCATGTCCCTTAAACTGCTGCTTTTTTTGAGGACTTCATGCCATGGTGTTGTGTAAATGTGCTCTGGTGGATAATCTCACTGGGGACTGTCAGGCAGCCGGAGTTTATCGTGGCGTGCTGGGGTTGCGTGTTGCAGCAAGGCTGCTGCTCACCTTGTGCATCGTCTGCTGCAGCGTGTGATGCTGCCTGAGCTGTCCATGGTGTGCTGGGAGAGGGATGCCAACCCCTGCCCCAGGTCTGCCATCCCCCAGGAGCTTCTCTACAGTCTTATCCCCGACCAAAGTTGTCAGGCAGAACTGTGTGACTTGAGCAGGTGCTGGACCATGCACGGCTTCTCCGCGCTAGGATATTTGCATTTTGTTCTTCATTCTGTGCTATTAGAGCAGGTCTCACCCTATCACCTTTAATACTGAAAAATTTAGCCATTTGATTTGAATATCACATTTCCTCTCCTGATTGTTAAACCATTCCTAAAATAGACTTGGAAACCAATTTGCAGTTTTGTCCCTGGAGCGCTCACACTGGTAGTGGGACAAGGGGCTTTGTGTCAAAGAAGGATGTCTACCTCCAGCACCAGGCTCGAATAAAAAATGATAATAAAACACTTTTAAGAATGCATTTCACAGTTTATCCTTAGTGTGAATTGCTTCTTACACTGTGAACTTTTTGGATGGTAGGGCTGAGAATTCTCCTTCAAGTCTGTCCTGGGTTACAACCAATAAAGGTCTCAGAGCAGAGATGGCAAAGCTTCTGCTCCAAACTCCAGAGAACGTGAAAATGGAGCTCTAATGAGGACGTCTGTCCTGTGACAGCTTTCCCAGCACAACAACAAACTGGCCGTATTCTGGTTGAGCACTAGTAACCCTTAGGGGATGCTAATGTGGCATGTACTCACTTCCTGATTAACTATACCTGCTGAAAAAGCTTTTTTGTTCTCAGGATCTTATGAATTGCTCCAGTCTGAAGGATTACATTACAGAGCAGTTCATGAGTATGGCATTTCCTGGAACATATTTAAAGAAATATGGTGCAAGTGCATATATTGGCATACAGTCTTCAACCTTCCTGTAAATGAAATATTACCAAACTCAGAAAACAACCTCCACCAAAGGAAGAAAAAAAAAAACCAACCCCAAAACCAACAAACCGTTAAGGGTCTGTGAGGTGTCTAATACTAGGTGTGGACTAGGTCATAAAGTGCATTTTGTTAGTATAGTATTTTCAGCTTGCTTCTGAAATCGGAGTTCAAATTATTGTTATACAGCTCCACATTTTCTAGGCTAACGGTGACATTAGCTCAATGTTACATTTGTGGAGTTAGATGCTCCTTTGCAGTGAAATGTAGAACATAGAAGATTATCCACAGCTCCATGGCTGCACATTTTGAAGATGTCCATATCTCTCAGGTTGCCTTCACCAGGCTGTGGTACTACCATGTGGAAGAGCTCCTACTGTTTTGTGAATATATGTGAAACCTCTGGCTGCTCCACAGCCCAGGTACGCTTTGAAGATTATTTTTGTGGTACTAGTGGATGGGTGCAAAGCCTGTCAAGGCTGGTGGGATTTGTTTCCATCATCTTCTGCAGCTGGTGGGATGCAGTCAGGCCTGGATCTGCTGCCAGGTGACTACTTTCCTCCCATATCTTGTGGAGTCCTGCAAGGGGAGCTCCAGAAAAACATGGGTGGCTGCAACAGTGAAGGGAGCACAAGGTGAGAAGGGCCCTACAGGGGCCGTGCGTTTCGGAGCAGGGAATATGAGATGGAGAACTTAAAGGAAAACTTTTTCAGACTTTAGCTACAAACCAAAATAAGTAAGTAAGTAAGCTCTTGAGAGAAGGCCTGGCAAGCACAAAGCTGTTCACAAGGGAATATCCTTGGTAATTCTAAACAGTGAGTGAACAGAAGAGAGGTGTGGTTTTGTTGTAATGGCCCTGTTGCTTATCACCAGGTAGTGGATAAGTTGCCATATATATCTGATTAATTTGGCATTGTTTTCTTCTTGTGAAATATTAATGAAAATTCACACATAACATGTTTACATTTGTTAAATAAAATTCTCCTTAAATTACTTAGCTCCACTTATATGGCCTGAACAGCAGTGCTTACAGTGAAAATACTGCTTCAGACCTGAGATCAGTAATTGCTACCCTCTAATAATATAGAAGTTGTCTAAATAACAAGCAGCTGCAGGTACACAGAAAACTTGAAATATCAGCAGTTATGAAAACCATAGACTGGTGCTAAAGGCACATCATTCTGTGATAAGGGTGGTGGGGTGGCAGAAGGATGGTGCCAGTGTTTCAACTGCTCTGTAGGAGCAGCAGCCGTGCAGAGGCAGCAAGGCAGCAGCCATGCACTCTGCAAGTCTTAAAGATGTATTTTGGTCGTTAGCTTAAACATATATTTTCTGGCTAAACAAAATTCCTAATGTTATCCTACTAATATGCCATGACACAAATGATGTTAATTTTCCTAAGCCATACTGAAGAGAATAGTTTTCTCCTTTTAAGCAGCTAATTTTAAAACTATTTTATCCATCTTGAAGCTGGGAGAAAATTACATAGAAAGCCTTGTCTGGTGAGGAGAAAAGTAAATAGGAAAACAATCTCGTATTGATAAGAGTGAATGAATTACATAAATCTGTTAATACTGCTGCTGGCTGCTTTCTCCTTGCTATTGAATTGTGTAACATCAACTCCCTTTTTTTGTTTGCCTGAGCAGAGCAGCCATCATGGGTTGCTGTATTTCAGACTGACGACCAAGCAGGTGGTGGCTCTTATTTCTTAACTTACTCTTCTGTTATAAGCAGGCACAAGAGGCTGGTTTGGTGAAGACGTTGTGAATGGTCTATAGGCACTTTGTCACCAATTAAGGATTATTTCTAGTATTGGTGGGGGTTAGGGGCCTCAGGTTTTAATTAAGACCCCACAGTCCTTGATATCACGCAAACATAAGCTAGTGTCTTGCTGTTGCATTGGCACAGCCCTGTATCCATGGAGAGCATCAGTGGTATGGAACAACCTCCTTGCGAGCTCAGAGGTTTGGCAATGGGACGTTGGCAACGGGACTACGCTAATTGTTTGCAACCTTTCCTGCCCTGATGTTTTTAATCTAAATAAATAACAAAGAGAAACAGGAGAATGGATTCATTGTACCTGAATCTCTGGAAAATGGGGCACAGACAGACTGCCCATGAATGTGGCTAGTTTTCTAGTTTTAAGTAATTATTGGCTTTGGTTTGTTTTTTTTTTTTTTTTTCATTCCTGTTTTACAGGAGATGGAAAAACTAAGTAAAAATTCAAGATTAAAATTACAATGTCTCTGACAGAGCTGAGAGCTGATTTCTGAGCTTTGTACCAACCCAAGGGATGATCCAAAGAGGCGGAGTGGTAGTGGCTGCACACCAGCAGGAAGAGGCATACAGAGCTATTAAAGTGAGCTGCATCCAGCATCCCTATGAGTGTTACTGCATCAAAAGTTACAAGGGACTTCCCAAATCTGCAACCAGCCTGAAACATTACTCCCCAGAATCAAGTATTTCTTACTCACTCTAAGGAACCAGTAAGTTTCTGTAATTGGATTTTGAGCTTATTTACCACAACTTTGAAATGTTGCTGATGACTCTTGCACAAGCATTTAGACTGTTCCCAGCACAAATCTGGCAAAGACAATATCAAGGTTTAAATTTTCTGTCTGACTCAGACCAAGGGTTTGAGCAAAGGTGTCTATATCTTGGCCTGGGACGATATGGTAGCTATTGGGCTGCTACAGCCTGAGCTGATCGGTTCAGTTTTCCCTGTTCCCTGTATGAGGAAAACTTAACTCTTCCCTGGTACCAGGGCTGGAGCTGAGATCATCTCTCTCAATCCTAAATCTCTTGTTACCATCTTCCCAGCCAAAAAAATGTTATACTAGTCCGTGTAAGCTGGAAGAGCATCCAGAGGAAAAGATGCTCAGGCACCAAGTACCTTGCCGCAGTGGTTTGGGCACACTGTTGAAAGGGCAGGTGTGGGTTCAGGGACCCTCCCCCCCCTCAGGAGAATGGTGTAATTACCAAGTTAGCAGTGTGTAAGTAGCCTAGGTAACCTCCTTCAATTTATAGCAAGCAATTATTTTCCTTTTTATTACAAACACTTGCAAGTGAACTACACTATTCCAGCAGGAGGGCAGGCAGGAGTTATGCTTGTGTGCAGAGAAAAAGAGGAAAAAAATATAAAGTTGTACTCAAAGCAATCCTACTGTTGTTTTCCAGTCCAGATTTCAGACTGGAAAACAGGCCAAAAAGTGAATGTGCAGCTGGACACAGCTGTGCGTAGCCTGGGATTTTTAGGATGGCTGCAACCAATTTCTGCAGGTTTTCCTTCAGTGTTGGTACAGGCGGTGAGACCTACGCAGGGACTGGCTCCAGGTCCTCCCCTGTGCCTCTAGGAGGTATTGAGGGGAACCCTGGAATATCTGAGCCTTGGGGATGACTTAATTCCTTGCTTCTGCTCTGTTATTTAATCTCTATTTCTCTGCCTTGTCCCTGTGAATATGGCTTCTGACAGTATGTTTGCTGCCTTCTCCATCAAGCTCACTTGTGCCTTGCTGTAGGGACAAGTGACATAAAGCCCTTCTTCCTCAACAAGCGAGACCCGTTGTACTGCCATTACAGAGCTCTGACTGAATGCAAAACCCAAGCTGGTATTGCTCATACTTAATCAACTGTGTCACTGCCGATGGTATTGGTAATTCGTGAGTTGTGTCTGCCTAGCAGGCTGGGAAAATAATAAGGAATGGCCAGGAAGAAAAATCGCTTTGCAACAACCAGATGTGCAGAGCCTGAGATGGCAAAAATTTACAGCATCTCCTCCTTGGGCCTGAGACGAGGTGACTCCATGGAATGCAAGGTAGGCTCATCTTTTTACTGTTGCGCTGCTTTCCTCTCTAAATTTTAAAAATCAGAGTTTTCACTTCTGTGCCATGGTTGAAACTGTTGATTGAACTCTCTCTTCTGTTGGCAAAATTTCCATGCTTTGTGTGGTAGAGCTGTTGCTTCTCAGAGCAATACTTCTGTGACTGCAGTTTTTAATTACCAGTCATTACGAACAAGATAAATGGAGCTTGAAGTCCATAGCTTTAAAGCTGTCCATAGACAACCTAACTGTGCCTGTTACTGTGCTTAGATGATGTCAGCAGCGTACTATTTACTTAACCTATAAATGTCACTGATGTGATTTGTGCTGCTGAAGATGATTTGGGGAGAAATTCTAACACACAGCAAAAGAAAGAAACCTTTAAGGAACAGATGGACCGGCAGGATTTTCACACTCACTGTTCAGATGTAAGAGCATGGAGAGCCCGTATTTGAGGCAGCAGATTTTTGCTGGGGGTGAGCACATCTTGCACATCACTTGGCATGTGCACAGGAGCACGCCTTCTCTCTGCGCTTTGCGCTGGCCAGCAAAGCCCTGCGGGAGCCCGGTGGGTGTGAAGAGGTGCTGGGTGGGTGCCAGCTCCATGCCTGTGAAAACAGTTATCCTACCAGTGTAGGTTAAGATGAGTGTGGCTGGGCCAGGAGAAGAGTAAACACCCAGATATGCCGAACTGCTCCTTTGAACAGAGCTGGCCTCCCGGCAAGCATGGCGCTGCGGGCAGCAAGGCTCTGCTGCGGGGCTGCTGGCTCAGGCCGTGCTCCCTCAGGGGAGTAGGGCACTGGTGAGGGACAGGGTGAGGCTGCCTCTTCCAACCTTTGAATCCCAACGAGAAATTTAGCTCTTTGGGTGGAAGAAAAAGAAGTCTCATGAACTCTTCTCCACCTGTCTGCTCTCAGCCTTAAAGATGCCAACAGCCTGTGATTAGCTGGCTGGACTCACGGACCCCCGCGCGCATTTGTACACATGCTGTGGTACCGGAGCTGAAGGGGGTTTGTCTGTGGAGCAGAAGGCCCAGGTGAGGCTTTCCAAACACCAGCGTGACCTCTGGGTCTGGATCTGTGACCTGCCTGCCAGCTTCTTCTCTGGGCACCCTGGTGAGATGCTCCTGCGTCCTCTTTCCAACCTGGGGAAGGCCTTCTCCTCTGGAGACACCATTGTTCAGAGCAAGGGGAGGACAGAGGAAAAGGGTGGGGGATTTTGTTTCTATTTTTCTTTAATCTCACAGGAGGTCATGAGACAATATAGGTCAGTGACAGGGCAAGGCTGAGGCCGTTTTAGGTATAGCTGCTGTTTGTGCTTCGGAGTGTAACACAGCATGTTCCGTAGCCAATTTTATTTTTGGAGGAGTGGAATAAGGGGAAAGTTAAACTTTCTGAATTTAATTCCTGATTTACGTGTGTCAAGTTGGGTGTATGCTCTTCCCCCCCCCCTTTTTTTTTTCTCTTTTATTTAAGTGGGGATAAATTTATGCTTCTTGCTGGTCTCCATCCTGTTTGACGAATTCATGGTGCCATCTACTGATTAGAGATGGAATTAGCAGTGAGTTCTAGTTGGGGATAGCATTCTGACTATTTCAAAATAAAATTTAATTATGTGATTAAACAACAGCTTTAAACATGGCAAGCAACAAATACCTGGGATTTATTTATTTTTTATTTCCGACCAGAATTGCTCAGTACCTCTAAATCGCCCTGACTGCTCTGGGATATGTGCCTGCCTCTGCAGGATGCTGAATAAGAACCGTGCTTTTGAAATCTTGCCCCAAATGTACAGCCCCGAAGATTTCTCCTTCCCTCTGTGCTCAGAGCATTTGCACACCTCTGCTGCTGCTCTGCCCCTCAAAATGAGAAATAATTTTCAAAAACATTTTGAGATTTTTGGAAAACTGGAAGATTATGGAGGTTTTTTTCCCTTAAAAAAAGAAAAAAATAGCAGTAACCAAAAACAACAGAGCAAAATGTTATGTTTGAATTTGTTTGTGAAGCAGAGAAAATCCTTCCCCTTTTATCTGGAATTGGCAATGTTACACAATCTGATTGCATGGACAAATCTGCAATTTAAAAAAACCAAACAAACCACCAGTGAGAGGGAAAAAATTGATCTCAGCTGCCTTTATGGATTATATTTCTGAATTTCAGATTTCAAAAAGCCCCAAACGTTTTGATCAGAAAATAAATAAATAAATCGGTAAAGAATTTGCTGGTTCTACTGATGGTACTTGAACAGGGATGAGCTTTGCTCCTGCAGATCTCTGCTTCAGCTTCAACTACTGTCTCATGCTATTATTGTCTCTTCCATGCTGACTGCTCCTTCTCTCCTGAACTATCTATTTTTCCTGAAGCATTCTGCTCTTCAGGGGTCTGTTTCCCATCCCCAGGCAGATGTACAGCATCACCTACCTAGGAACCTGGCAGTCGACCTGGAAAACAGGGTATGGAGCTAGAGTTAGAGATCCAGGACATCTTCATCCCCAGGTGGCTCTTGCCTTTTGAAGGACTCTCTATGAGGAGTGAGCAACAGAAAACGTGGGGGACATCTTTAAAAAACATATGAGTACTTCACTGAATGCAAAAGAGCTGAGAGGCTTAATTGAGATACATTGGTTTTGCTTCTGAAATATCTAGTTCTTTTTCCTTTAGAAGAAAATGCAAAGTATATCCTAAATGGCAAACAATTTCTATGTACACTTTTAAAGCACGGCCCCTTTCTTGCCCTTTTTCTGTAAGCTCAGTGGTTGCCCATAATAGCTTGCCAATGTACCTAAGGTTAATAGATAAAGTAGAGATGATAGTGTTCCTTGCAGTGGTGCTTTAGTGAATACTGTGAATATTGAGGCAATTGGGAAGTCTGTAAGAGGGTGTCACCGAAGAGGAGTCAAGGTAAGATTAGAAAAGCTGAGCTGTAGATCTCAGGAATACTTGATAAAGGTCAGAACTAGAGGCCACTGGATCACTTTCTGTTGAAATACAGAGTCAAAAAAAGAAAGAAAAGGGCAGAACTAGAGCAATACCCATTATTTCCAACATCTAATTATTTTATAGATACTATTTTAATAAGATTAGCTAGCAGTAATGGCAAAGCAGTAGACCCTACCCTTCTTTGTATACCTGACAGATTAGTCTGCCTACCAGCAGTGCAGTGGCATGCTTAGAGATAGGCATGACAGATGACAGATTGGTTAAGAAACAAGTTTGATGGTTTCCTCCTCTCCTTGTACAATTAGGTTCAGTTTTGCACAAGCTGTTAATGGCAGGTGGTGCAGAGCCAGCTACAAGTTAACAACTGGCTCGAATTATGCTCTAAATGGACAGCCGGTATTTATATGAAGAAGGTTTGGAATTTGGAGGGTCATTATTTTTAATCCAGGTCAGACCTGTTAATTTTGAAGTCTTTCGGTAAAAACAATGCAAATAGGATTTTTTTGTTTGTTTGTTTGTTTATAATGTGCCTTTTTAATCCCACCCCAGGGATAAACACAACAAATATTCTTCGTTTCTACCAAATGTAAGAGGGACAAGTTAGAATTACCTACTACTACCCAATTTATAAAAGGCTAATGCCCTGGTTCAACCTGCCCCTCTTTACGGTCTAAGCTGATTTTAGCAAACATTTTGTTCAAGTCATAAGTGATTTGGTACAGCTGTATCAACGTGAGCAGGCTGTAAACAGTTGCTGCATGATACTTCAGTAAAGTCAGATTCACATGTGCAGGAGTGGGCGATGCTCTGAACATATTCATTGGTGCCCAAACATGAGCAGCAGACTTACAAACCAGCTTGAGGCAGGGATTGTTGTTCCTCAGTTTGCGTAGAGCTTGGCACAACAGAACCACAAACTCTGTTGTTTCATAGTAATGATTTGTGTTTGGTAACTCCTCGGCACCATGGTCGTGGACCAGGACTGCAGCGAGGTTGGAGGGGAGGATTGTTCCCATCTCTAGCAGTTTGTAGCACAGCATGGCAGCAGGTGAATAGGAATATGAGAAAACAAAGAAATGCTTGAGATGTTATTAGGTAATATGATAGTCAGTAGTTTCATAACACAATTTGTTTTATGGTTGTTATACTCTTCTGGTAGGATTTGTGGCAAAATAAAGCTTCTTATGAGAAGTCTGGAGGAGGAAAATGAAGCAAGGAAGAATGTGTCTACAAGGAATTCCTATGAGAGAAAGGAGTGGCCCAGGAGAAAGTATGAAAATGATGATTTGAAAACGTAGTTAGAGGATAACGGAAGCTGGATCTGTAAAGTAAGTAGAAATTAAGGAGGTTATGGTGGGAATAAATTAAGATACACATAAGAAGTAAAGAAAAACCGGTTGAGTTTGTTGTGACATGAAATTTTGGCCTGATGAAAGTAAGAGGCCAGGAAAGTTTTGGGGTTTTTGGTTTGTTTTTTTTTTTTTTTCTTTTTATTCTTCACAATGACATTAGTGGCTATGAGAAAGAGATTAACCAATAAACCAGTTACTCTGGCAGCTATACTTCCTTGGTGTGGTAGATATGTTTAATGATATAAAAAAGAAGATGAATTCAGTGTCTAGAATTATAGAGAACTGACTTCAATGTCCTTCAGTCATGGCAGCACACCTGCATGATCTTTGGAAAATAGACCTTCTCTGCCTCACAGATGTATTGGAACAAATCCGCAAAAGACATAGGACACCCCAACAGTTGGTGAAAGCCCCTGCAGGGCAGAGGAGCTGGGTATTGCGCCTCTAGCAGTTTCCTTAGCACATTAGCCTGAGGCTTTAAGTCAAGAACTGAACCTCTTACAAACCCATTTTGTTGGAGTGTGCTTCCTTTTGTTTACAGGTTTCTGTTAAGACTGCTCTTTCAGTTCCCAGCTCTTTCATAGACATGCTGAGGTCTGAGCTCCAGTAGTAGCCTGTAAGGTCAGCAAGCACTTCTGCATGTACTACTAATGTTTTCCTATGCAAACATTTGCAACCGCTGCAGTGCCAATTTATTGGTTGGCTTCTGAACTTGGTTGCTGTTAGTGCTCTGTGAGACTCCAGCCTTGCAAGAGCAGCTGAACGAAAGCAAGGCAGTGAAATGCAAACCTAGACACACTTGTTATGTTATATGCACCTTCAAACTGATCTTCACCTCTCGGGGACCTGAAGTTTACAAGGCAAAAGAATAGTTAAAAGAGTTGGAACAAGTCACAGAGGGGTGAGAAAACAAAGAGGCTCATTAAACTTTATGCCTGCATCTCACCTATAAACAGCATAGTGCAGGTTTTGTTAATGCTTTGAATTTTAATCACACGCTGCCTTAACTAGTACACATCTAATCTTATCTTTTCCCACCTGGTAGTAGAGAACGAATTTAAAGTTTAATTGAAAAGCTGCACAAGATTTTGAGAAATGCTGGAGTACATGTTTGTGTGTAGGATACAAGTGTGCTCACCATTTCAAGGAAAAGAAAGATATTTTCATTCTGAAGCACATCAGGGACTTGATTTTACTATCCACAAAGCAATTAATAACGTATTAGTATATATGACTGCATTCAGTGTTTGCTGACAAGTCCACATGCTTCTGTGTAGAACATATTTTCTTCTGAATGTGACATCTTTCTCAACCACCAAAGAGTATAAATATTGGTCTTAGTGCTTGAACGAGTCACATCTCAAACAAGTGAATCACATATTTTAAAGCACCATGCTATATTGCGGAATTACTGAATTTCTGTACAAATCAAAGCTGTGACAAATTTTCATGCTTATCCATTTGTTCTACCCGAGCAGGCAGTATTCCGGCAGGTATCACAATGTGTTTCAGAATAAGTTCTCTTTCTTAAAGTTATGGTAATTGAAAATAATACATCACCACAATTTAAAGCTTGAGACAATTGAAAAACTTTTCATGGAAGGTTTTCTCAGAAAATGCCAATTTCACTGAGACACACCCCTGCTTTGAAATTCTCTGTAATTCTCTGGTGGACTCTGCAGCCCATTTTGTTGACAGCAGGCTCTATTTTGGGAGTCAAAGTGACTGCACACAGGCCTAGCACAAACAGTGACCATGCACATCATCTTTATTATTTTGCCTTCTTAGTCTAACAACCCCAACATCACACAGTGTTTTTCTTACTGAATCTGGTCTCAGATAGGAGCAGTAGTATCAGCAGAGCAGCAGAAATGCTGGGACATTATGGAACAACACAGAGCAGTAAGTGCCAGAGGTGTATGCCAATGCAGAGATCAGAGATTTTCACAAAACTGAGTTGATTGCTGCTCTGTTTGTGTCATCTGCCTTACAGTGATTCCCAGCAGCTGACAATCAAGTCTAAGATGTTTTTCTTATGAAAGTTCTACATAACCAAAAGTTTGTGAGGAATATTTCCAGGAAACCTGTAATTGCTTTGGAGAACATTCTCCTAGGTCAGGTCTAAAAACCTTTATGATGAATATTGGCCATTTATAACAGTGATGAAGTGGAAACTGATGAATCATTCAGGCTTGAATTTGACACAAACAGGTAGGAAAGCAGTTTTTGTTTATTTTTCCCAGGATAGATTAACAATTATGGTCAAAACTGGAAACTGAATGAATAATGAAAATTACTTTAACTTTTTAGCTATAAAGGATACATATGGGATATATTTGTGCTCATATACATATGTATCTGTAAGTAAAAATTGTATAAGTTAGTAGCAATTGGAGTACTTAGGGAAATATGTGAAGATTCTGAAGACTCTCTCTCTTCAAGTAAATTACTGTCTCAGTGTCACTTTTGTGGGTGACTCCAAAGTGGATTTAAGAAATTATGTGGAAGAAAAATAGTTTTTAAAAAAAGAGAAAAGTGATGAACGTTAATTTACATACTCCAGAGCTGAATGGAAAAGCCATTAGGGAAAATATGCTGAACAGGTTTGACAGCCTGTGCCATGAGAAACATTTCCCATAGCACATGCAGACAGAGCAGTTAAAAGTGTTAATGGGAAACAATGCTGTTTTTTTTCCTTGAAACTGATATTACTAGATATGTTGTTAAGAAGTGTTAATCTGATATAAGACACAATTATTTCATTTATTAAACCTTCCTCACTACTGCTAACAGCTGGGAAACCACAAGTAAGAGGTAAAATATATTCTCCTCATGCATGGGGAGCTAGGGTTATAAAGTAGCTCCTGAGGTTATTAGAGAGCCATGGTGTGTGCTCCTGGGACGGTAGAAGAGCAGTGCCAGTGCAAGGCAGCGGGCAGCCGCTGGGTGCAGGGAAGAGATGTGGATCACATCCACGGCAGGAACCATTTCTAGCACTTGCAGTGCCCTGGCAGCCTGTCCTTGCTGGCAGGTCTCACTTCTGCTCTCTGAACTGCCGCCACACTTCACCTTTGCTTAATTTTAAGCACAGCTGTGAATTATCCCGCTGGCAGCAATTGGATTGCTCATGTATTTGTGCTATTTCCCACAGGTAGGTCTGAATGGAAAGAGGACTGCCACAAAATGCTAGATTTATTTTCCAAAGTGGCACATGCATAGTTAAATTACATTTGTTATGTATCTTTTTTTATCTGTCTGTCTCTTTTCTACAATAAATCAGTGCCATGGGATTGTAAAATAAATATTTACATGAAATATATAGAGGAGGTTATACAAATTAGGTTATACTGACATGGCTGATCTGTTTTGTATTGATATTTATGCAATTTGGTTGTCACAAATACTGTTTCTTGAAGCAGTCTTTTTAATAGCAAGTATTGAGGTGATTTGAACCAAACTAGCAGGTTTTGGAGTACAGATCTACTCAAAATTTCTGTATTTCCAAAAGTCACATGGAAAGTTGGTAGCATATGGAGTTGGATGTACCTATAAATAAATCTGATATCTGGGCCAAGAGGGACTTTCAGGAATTGCCTTGGATCAAGTAATTCAGTTGTGGCATATCTTTCATAAAAGCAATGAGGAATCTCAGTAAGTTAATAAGCTTGCGAGTCATCAGATTTTCCGCATGCAGTCATGTCCTGTAAGTGCAATAGAGTGTATTAATAGTACTCCGATGTAACATTTTCCAAGTGTTTTGTAGTAATACTGGTCGGGTCATGTACTTCTAACAAGCGTTAACATTCCTCGGGGAAGCCTCAGAGTTTGAAGTGCCTTATACTACCATAAAATGCGCAATAATCAAATCTGTGAAGGACAGGCCACTGTGAACCTGGCAGGAATATATGATACTTGTGCACTGTGTAACAGGCATTTCCTCTGTTTCTGTGATGAACTGGAGAAAATAATTTTTATGTATATGCATTGTATACATGAAACAGAACATAACATTACATAACATTCAAGATTCATACTTAATCAACACATGACTGCGGTGGATTCCTGGAACAGAAAAGTAGTGGAATTGCTGCTCTCACCCCCCAAATCTTTGCCTGGTATCCTTTCCTTCCTTTATGTTTATTTTCAGTAGCACCTGGCTCCCCATTCGGTTGTTGGACAGCCAGGGAATGTTCTTTGCCCCAGAGTATGGAGAAGGTGACAATGAAATGCCACACAGATACCGTTCCCATGGGTTAGTCTTTTGGTGAGGACATCCTAGGAGTAGGAAAATATGACAGGTGGCTGGAACTGAAGAAGAATTGTGTCTGGCTAACATTTGATTAGTCTGCATGCTGTTACTTAAGAAAAACAAATCCATAGTTGAAAGAGGCAGCACTCTCCCATACAGTTTTAGTTAAGAGAAATTCCAGTTGAAGGTAATGTCTTCCCATTAAGTGGTCCACAGGGGAAAGGTTCATTCTTTCTTTTTTACGAACTCTTACTATTTCACAATAGCTACATTTTTAATTGATGACAGTATAATCTGCCTGTCAATATAGCTAATGCCACTGCAAATGTTGGAAGGTATTGATTAGTAGCCTCTAAACATGTTTATATTTCAGCTCCAGACTCAGTCTGAAGTCTCACTTGATGTACCCAAAGTTCGACACAGCCCCTTGCAGCAGGGATACTCAATAAATCCTTACACAGAGATGTCTTTCCCCCAGACTCAGTCTGAAGTCTCACCTTGCCTAGATGTACCCAAAGTTCAGCACAGCCTCTTGCAGCAGGGATGCTCAATAAATCCTTACACAGAGATGTCTTTCCTGCTTTGTCTGCAGTTAAGCATGCTTCTGGGCAAGGCTGCCTGTGAAAGTACATACCTGCAGGTCCACATCTCCAGTGATCGTATGTCATGGCAGCCTCTTGTCACCTGTCCTGCTGTAGTTCCTGAGCTCTGCAACAGCAGTTCATCTCATCCCATCTTATAGAGAGACACTGCTCACAGCCCTTGAACTACAAACCCTTTTAAGTCAGGGACCAAAATACTTTGTTCTGTAAAAAACTTCACACATACTCTTATATCCTACATATGATCATTTACAAGAACAACTTAAGTTTTACAGATTATATATGAACTTCCAAGTAAATTTTAATATGGTAAAATTAATTGATGCAACTATACACAAGGAATGAAATCTTTCAGTTAATATAATGATCCATGTAGTAGATTAACATCTGGTTCTGACTTCCCAAATCTTGGCTTCCAAGCTCAAATGGGAAAGTCAGTAGAAAACCTCTACATACAGCATAGTATTTTTTTTTTCATGTCTGTTTTATTTTACTTTATTTAAACTTGAAAGATACTCTGTCTTACTGCATGAGTTCAGAGACCTTCCCTCATCATCCATGAATGGGAATCACATCACTATGTCCTCATATATTGTAACTCAAAGGAGAACACTGAGGGAAAACAGCCAGAGAAATTCAGCCCAATCCACGTCATGAGTTATGTAAAACAGTTCTTGTATTTTCTACTGGTCTGACCTTTTCCACTACTTGTTGTTTGAGGCACTTTAATCAGTGGATTTAGAATTTATTGTATGATTCAGCTCTTCTTTTTCAGACAGGAAAAGCCTTGTTAACTCTCTCTTGTAAGTCAGTGTAGAATTTGGCCAATCTAAGAAACTCCCTGAGTTTGTTATTTCAGTCCTAATATTTCATACTATGAGTGTTTTACAGTTGACTTTGATGGGATCAGACATAGAACTCGAATCAGGTCCATTCATTTCATTGATTACTGATTTGTCAATAATTAGAAACTACTAATTGAAATACTGAAAGTGCTAATCACTGTTGCTATATACAGTTATCACTGGGAGGGGAGGATAATTGTTAGCCCTTACTCAGTTTGCCTTCCAATGACATGAAGAAAAACCCTTTGTTTTAGATGGTGTCATGGTCAGGTAACCACCATTTCCAAGGGAAGAGTGTGGCTGGAGTGATGTAAACCTTCGCAGGAGCTCTTCAAGTGTTTGCTAAGACCCTGATTTCAGAGGTATTTATGAAAAAAAAGATTTACAAAGGTCTACTATCTATATGTGGCTTTCCGTTTCTTAGATTTTCTTGTGTTGTGATATGTGAGATGCTGCCATTTTATTTAGCAATTGCATTGCTACCTATTAGGTAACACTGTGTCAGGGCACTGTGAGGGCTGGATGCTCCCTGGGGTCTGAGGATGCTCCCCAGGGGATGGCAGAGCAGGACCTGGCGGCCAGCCATGTCCCACCCCAACCAGGGAGTGAGGAAGGCGGAGGTGGGGGGCAGCATTGGGCAGCTCCCTGCAGACTGGGATGGGCTGAGGACAAGCTGGGAACGTGAGTCATGGTGAGAAGCACGTCATGGGAAGAAAGGGAGTGTGTGGTCAGGGCCCTTACAGGCATCAATGAACTGATGTTTGGTTAAACCTTGAGGACTTGTTTTCCTCAAGGGTGATCAAGCAGGACAGGTAACTGCTAATACAGAGTAAGCATTTTTGCTTTTTTATACATTTGAGAGCATTTTCAAATTAAACCTCCTTGCTTCTATTATTTCTTTTTCTTTTGTGTGGAATGATTCCTTGCTGTTATCCCGAGTATGCAAATGTCATATACAAGATACTTTGTGCACATGTAAATTCAGCAGGCATTTTCTTGGCACCTCAATATTCCATTGATGCAGCTGGTACTTTACACTCTTCACTTAAAAAAACCCCAATATATTGCCAAATTATGTTGCCAAGTCTAGTTTGGCCTTTACTTCTGTACAGCTAAAAGTGGTGTATAACCACCCTTTCTCTGTCGAGAAGTAGGAATCAATGTAGAAGAGAGCAAATGAACAGAGTGCTCAAAGCTCTCAGATTTATCTCTCTCAAGATCAAAGTGCTAATCATAACGAATTCACTTTTTCGTGAGCAGTAGCTCTTCATTCTGACCACAGTTCAGGAAAATAATTGTGTTCAGAAAGTTTGAGTACTTAAGATGCAGTTTGTATCTCAGGTATGCAGGTGATAGCAAGGGTCCAGGCAGGTCATTGCCATGATTGCAGTGCACTGTGAGAGATGGCACAGATGCACCGTCCTCTCCAGACAACGCTTGTCCACATTGCGGGTGGGTTCTGCTCTCCCCCACCATGTGCTTGGGTTTTTGTCAAAGAGAGTGTATTTGTGGGATAATGTCTTTTAAAGAAGATTTAAATAAGTGATGTGTTTGTGGCTGTTAGGGCCAGAAGAGTAGAGAGTAACCTTAAAAGGAGGACAGAAGCTTTGCAAGAGAAGCAGTTGGTAACAAGACAGATTTTGGCAAGAATGAGGAAAAGTGGCAATGTCATAAAAAGAAGCAGGGCAATGCAGGAAGACAAAGCTTTATTTCACATAATCTGGGTTGCTGGCCTCCTGAAAAGCTCCTACTCTAGCTTCCTGCCTGTGATGCTGTGGCCATTCTGGTCTCATTGTACAGGGGTGTGTGTTGTTATCCCATTCAGCTGGCAATGGAAACCTCATTGCTTTAGTTCTGCAGCTGAAGCTGCAACATTTCTGTGTTTAGAAGTGATAACTTGTGGAAAGGGTGCTGAGGTGGCCCAGAAGGGAAAGCGGAGCAGTCCTGAACACTGCAGGGACTCCTTATGAGAGATTAGTATCCACCTTGGTGACTATTTAAGTTCACAGAAAAATATATGCTTCACAGTTGAGGTCTACACTGAGACTGCAGCCTTGACCCAAACTGGAGGCATGTTCACCCAGGCAACAAGGCAATCTTGACTACCCTGTGCCATGCAGGAGAGTGCCTGCGTTGGCTTGGGTGTGCAGGCTGGGACTGGAGTTCCTTCATCTGCCCAGTATATCAAAGCCTATCACAACTTGATTCAAAGCAATCCTAAATAAATGAGCCTTGCAGCTGATGTCAATAGGATTTCTAGTCACTTTCCCATTCCTCGGCATCTTTGCGTCCCCAGAGAATATAATCAAGCACATGAGACTGTAACAATCAGGGCTTGGAGATTATGTAGCATCAGGCACAGCCTTGAGGAGTCATGTTTGCTGACATTAAGTTGACTACAGCTTTATGGTCATTTTACACATGACAGCATGTCAGCTGTGTAAACCTCTCTGGAGCAGGAGATTGCCTATGACTAGCTGCTGTGAAATTGAAATGATTTGTCTGTGTCTATGTGGACTGAAAATCATGGCTGTTGTTTGCTAGTCATTGCAGTTTCTCAAGCTTCTTTTCTAATTTGGTGTAATTTTGTAGTGGAGACAGGTATTAAAGGGGTCCATGATGCCAACGTGTGCCAGACCCTCACTTCATCAGGACCTCCCATCATATTTAATAGGCTTCACCTTGAACTCACGAGATCATATTGTGTTTTCCTAACTTCAGGAGAATTTATTCCAAGGGAAATCTGTGCCGTTGCAGAGGAAAGTATTTCTCAAGGTCACTTAGAGTAACAGAAGTGAGCTCTGACATGATTTCTGTGAACAACCTGTGGATTAAGGCACCATTTAGCGTAGCTGGTGTAAAGTTTAAACCCATGGATTCCTGTGCTTTCAGTGTAACTGTATAAATAATGATGGATGTGCTAGTCTGCACCTTGAACCAAAGCAATTTCATAAATAATGATTACTCTTTTTCTCATTTTGACTTAACAAAGCTATATAAAGCTCGTGGTGTAGTTGAATAATGGGACAATACTTTGAGTATGGCTTTTGAACATGATTCTGTACAAATCAGCTATATTTTGCTTTAAATTAGCATACAACAGTGGGAAATGTTTTGTCCTATTCTTTTTGACCAAAAGCTACAGGGTTCCTATATGTGACCGCTCCATGTGTCACAAGGAAAACAGAAATGCTTTATTTTAAGGGTTTTTTTTGTGATATTCTATTTCACGTGATTTGCAGTACAATAAAGATTGGGATGAACAGACTTTGTGCAACACCACATCCTAGTACAGAATTTTTTATAAGAGAAAAGGAATAGACTCCCACTGAAAAGCTGCTGGTATCAAATAATCATTTATTCTGCTGTTGTTGACTTGCCCCTGTGTAAATGACAGGGGCTTAGCCCAACAGGAAACAATATTCCAACAAATGCTTGTGAAACCCTGTATAATCTGTACCACATCAAAGGCCTATGTGGAACTGTGTGCTTTTGGCTTTAGTGTTCTTTTTTTCTCATACTTACAGAAACAATAAATGAGGAAATATTTATGCTTATCAAGAAAGAAGGCTGCTTTTTACAAAAATCCTTCCCCAGCACATCGATGGATCTTAAACTTCATGTCTGAAATTTGGGTGAACTTCAGGGTTGATATCACATACTGTGCTCAAAAGCTTTTTCATCATGCTCTCCATGTTCTTGTGGTAGGTGCTAGTGAGGTTTTGGATGGTTTCTGTTGCTTGCTCTTCTATTTTAGTGGAGAGGTTACCTTGGGAGCCCATTACCTGCAAAGCAGAAGATCTCTTGAGAAAAAAAAAGGGTTATATATGACTATGTTTACTGTACTTTTCCTCATCATCTGGCATAAACATTACACAAGCACGTCACAGTGCTTTCTAACAGTAAGGGTATGATCTAGATTGAACTGTAAGCAAAGAAACAGGATTAAAGGGAACTCTTTCATATGCTCATTAGCAATGGGAATCTCCCCATGTAATGAAAGTTTCCCAACTCACTGTGGGAACAACATTGTATGTGTTTTGTCTTTTATATCGCTCATTTTTGTTTTCTATTTTAATGACTAGTCAACCAAGTTCTATCACCAGTGTGCTTCGTTTGGCCTCACTGAGAATGAATGTGAGTGCAGCTAAGGAGCAAAACATGGGAAGCCTCCCTGACAATGCATAATTACAATTTCAGAGTACTTGAAGTGTCTTCAGCAGTTAGTGATGTATAACCCTCAACAGGCCTCAGACAAGGTCTTTTCATGTTACATTTTCTTATCTGGCGAAATACCAGACAGCTTCTGGCACGCTTCGTATCAGGACATTCGCTTAGAATTTAATTGACTCTAGACTAACTGAACATTTTAGCAAGGTTATGTTATAAACAGATGCACGTGTTCCAAATCTGTGGCTTTGCTCCCTCCTCCCCCACTGCCCCAACATCCCTTGAATTCTTCCCTTATGGAAAAGTCCTTCAGATACCAGCAGAGAAATTGGTTTCCAGCTAAAGAAGTCCATGGGGGAGAGCAGAAGACAGTTCTGCATGCTGACAGATTAAAAAAGGAATAAATAACATATTTTTCTTGTTCCTGCCATGGTTCTCCTGGGTGGACTAGCAGCTGAAGCTGACCTGTGGTGTTAGTGGGATAACTAGAGGATGATCAGAAAGAAGGGAGGAGTCATTAGCTTTATTTTCCAAGTGATTTCAGCCCAGCTTAGTCCTTAAAAGGAGGAAAAGCAGCTGAATTAAGATCTTTACCACAAATCACCTTTGCAATTCTATTTATCAGTACCTGGCAATGTATTAAGAAGTTTGTCTGGAATCCAGGTGTAAAACACTTTCCAATTTGGAAGAAATACAGCACATAGACATAATTGGAAATATCAGGAAAAGATTATAGTTTTCTATAGTAACTATTTTTAGCTGGCATTTTATTTTAGCATTTAGACAAGTTGTAAGGGTCTCATGTGGGAAAGATTGTATGGCTTAGATCAGATTTATGAAGCTGATTTTTTCCACTGGGGAAAATAACTTTCTAGAGATCCCAGATGGTTGCATGTTATCCAGCTACTAAATACTTTTGAAAAACCTCAAGAAAAGTATTACAATTTTAAGAAGAGCCTCTGCAGGCTGCAAACCTGCTCTCTCAGTTCATGCTAATACTGTAACTTGCGATGGCTGATTCTCACTCTTCTACGTTCTGGTGGTTTAAGCTTTTTTCTTTTTTCTTTCTTTTTTTTTTTTTTCCTTTTTCTGCTTCTGAATTTGAAGACCTTTTTCTTGTCAGAATGCAGACAATGCTCTGCTTAGTCTATGACTTCTGCTGACCTTGAAGGTCTGTCCTTTATTTGGCCATAGTGGTTTTACACTAGTGTCATTCAAAAGTGGCTAAAACATTACATTGACTTGGAAGCGACAAAATTCGGAACTAGGCTTCACATCTCCAGAGTTTGGTGATCTCAGACCCTCAGTAAAAACACCATGAGCACTAGCAAAATTGGTTTGAGATCCAGGCTTAAATTTTGTATATTTTGAAAAAAAGATCTTGTGTATTGTCACTCTAACCTCAAATTAATTGTTATTTTATGTTGCTGCTGCTGTTCATTCTGGACTGATGTGGAACATCTCATAGTATGAGAAAATTTACTCCAGTTTGGCTACAGTAACACAAAGTAAGAGGAGGACTAACATTAAATGAGAATGTAACAAAGAATTAAAAATACTTGTGTCTGAATACCTGAGTAAACTGAACTGGGCATCAGACTTTCCTCTCTACTGGCTTAGCTGGAACTCCTGACTGCCTTCCAGGCACAGGTTAATAATGATGACATTTGTCTGGCTAGATATATGTTCAACATAATGGGGTCAGGGAACGTGAAGGAGGACTGCAATGATTTTGTACAGCATGTTGTCATTTGAGGAGCAATATGTGCTCTGTCCTGCTTGTGTGAAATGTTCAGTCAACAAACAGTGGCCTTTCCCTGCAGCTTTAATTTTGTTTGTGATAAAAACATACCAAAGCAACATCTTTCCTCTTTGGCTATTTCAGACCTAAAACAAGTAGTCTGGCTTGACTGGAAAGGTGAACAAATTTTAGAGATGTTTTTACTTTGTTTTAGTGTCAGTAAACATCTGAAATTGTACATACGAGACAATTACACCTGGCCTGAGTGTGTGACAGTGTGTCTGGTGGCTGGCAGTGTATGTTAGAGACTTTGTGTGTGTATCTGTTCCTAAGGCTTGTGATCTCTGCTGGAAAATGTTTTATGTGAAGTGTGACTGAAATGACAGGTTTGTAAAGCAGTTTTTATTTGACCTGTTTGGCTTTTTTTGTGTCTGCTTTCACACATGTAGTTTCCTTGCTTTTGCACAAAACAAGCAGGGGAAAAAGCAAGAACAAAATCTTAAGAGGAAGATCACCAATTAAAGAGAGAATAGTTTGTGAACATTTATGAAAATATTAGTGAAAATTGCAAGATGGCATAAATGTATCACTGTGTCATCAGTGGAACAGAAATGGAAAGATTTTAAATCTTTGCTTGTACTGAAACATCCACCTTACTGAAACCTCCAATTCCAAGACAGGAATTAGGTCTGTCTGGAGTTAAAGAAAGAGGACCCAAAGGTATTTTTTGTTAAGGTCTTCAAAGGATGAGCGTGAACCAAATACAGAATCTGGACAGTTTTAGTGGTGAAACTCCACAATACCTTCTACAAATGCATTCAAAGCCTGTGAAGAAATCAAAATGAAGCATATACACATTATAGGTGATATCTCTGTGTTTAATCAGTATCCAAAATCAGTTGGTTTGCAGAAGTCTCCACGTAACCCTGTTTGAAACTATTTGTTTTACTGTTGAGCAGACTGACACCACTAAAGAACATATGCAGGTTTCTTACTTACGTTTGTTTGCTTGTTTCTAAATTCCTTCTCCCTCTGTAACCGGTAGTGGTCTATCTCAGCTATGGCTTCTTCTTTGGCCTGCTTCAAAAAATTTCCCTTTCCTAATGGAGGAATAAACAGGGTTTTACTTCACACTTGTCACTGTATCCTAAAAGATGAATCTCTCTGAATCAGAGGTATTTTACATGGCATAGTAAAATGGACAAAGCTTCAAGCAAAGTCAGCAGCAGCTTTCTTTGCACAATGGTCAAAAGAGCCAAAGTGATTTAGGCAGGGTACTTTTTGTTTGAAAGCCAGTCACACAAGTATCCATCTTCTGAGACCAACTCCCTGTGCAAAAGCATACAATAAATGAAAAGCTTGTTGGTTTGTTAACAACAGAAGTCTTTTTGCAACTACACATTTTCTCATTTTCTCATAGCACAAATGATTTTTTTTTTTTTTAAATCACAGCTTGGTGTTTAAATAAATATCTATCTATCCTTCATCAGCAATAGTAGCAGCCAGATAACAGATTTTAGTTGTCACTGATGGAAAAAGATGTTATTCTGTAAGATTTGCTGTATTGATTGGTTGCCAGCATCCCTTCATCCCACACCAACTGGATTCTGTTTAGACCTGGCAGATTTCCAAAGTACTGCAAGATATGTCTTAACCACTACCAAACTGAGTTGCAACCTTCAGGCTTTGTCCTCTTCTCCCCCACCCTCTTCCCCTAATATTTGTTAAATGCATAGATGAGTGATTAAGAGAAAATGGAGGTCAATCATATTCTCTAGCAATGCATAGAAAATATGAAAGTGATTTAAAAGGGTGGGGTTTTTTCCCTTTTCTTTTTGAACAGGAGGGTTGTCTGGAAGGTGGCATTTTAGGCTGTAGTGAAAACTAGAGCGTTCCTCCTGAACAGGCTTGTTTACATACTTAGTTTTGTTCACTGTGAATAGTTACTTTGTCTTAAATAAAAAGCTAAGGGTTTGTTAAATCAAGCCCATGTAAGTCATTGCAGGACTGGTCATAAGGAAGTTCCTGGGTCTAGCAGGGATAAAGGAAGTGTAAAGGACAGGAGTAAAAGGTTTGATGGGAATGTGATGCTTAAGTTTCTACATGAAGCAAGCGTTGAACATGTCATTAACACTCCACAGGGAGACATTTCTGTCTTCCTGTTTTATGTGAAGTTGGTAAAGTTGCATGGATCTCCACAGGACTCTGTTACACTACTGTGTGAGGAAAAAGTCACTTTCTAACTGATAGGGCTGTAAACTTCTTGCATTGAAAGTTGATATATTTGAGAGACCTGGCCTGATGCTGATTTTGGGGTCTCTTTCTGCTGTACAGCTAGAATTTTAGGCGTGGGAAGGGATAAGCTTGCTCCCTTTTCTTAATGGGATAGATAGCTTTGATGCCTGAAAAAGCTATTAGTTGCTTAAATTAGGATATCACAAGAATGAGAAAGTGGAGGCTAGGCAACTGAAAAAGGCATCTTGATCTGATGTGTGAAACATCCAGCTGTTTGTTTTACTTAATGTAACCACCTACGTAACATCACTGAGCAATAGGAACACTTTTGTAAATTTTGCTGTTTGGTAAGTTTTGTTGTTTGGTTTTGTTGGTTTTTTTTTTAATTCTTTCAATTCAAGTATGAAATCTGAAAACAGTGCCTTTTCTTAAATCTTAAGGAGCATTCTCCAACTAGGCTAGAAAGGTGAGTATTAGTATTTTTGATTTATGTTCTCCAGGTTGCTACACTGGATTTGCTACACCTTTGCTGGGCTTCACCATGTGTGGCATATAGCAACCTCCTTCCACTGAGCATGGCACAATGAGAAAGTTGAATCTTGGGAGGAAGACTGTTGGTTTTGATACATCTGAGATTCAACAAGAGCCTGGGTAAAACACTTGATCCAGTGGTAAATTGTTTGCCCAGTTGGCAGCTCCTTCTGAAGCCATTATTGGCAGATTGGTGAGTAGAAGCAGAGAGATGTCTGAAATGTGAATTTCCTTTTAAACTCTTGATTCCTGGATTCCTGTTTGATTTTGTGAGGTGCGGAACTGGACAGCTTTACTGACTCAGTTCATCAGTGCAGTGCTCTCTTGTGTAGTTAATTATATTTCTCAAGAGTCCTTCTGCTGCCACACTGCGCTTATGTATAAAGGGGCAGAAAGGCAGTTTAAAAACTTGTGTGTACTTTCCCAGAGTTTGTATTTTTGACAAGGACTGATTCCCTCAGCTTCTGCCACTCACTGTATGAAGTTTTGGGGCCAGTATGTGTGAAATGATAGATTTGTGTAAGAGCCTGACATAAGTCTGGACAACAAAATTTGGAACCAGGTTTAGGTCTGTATTTTGAAGTTTCCCTTATTCTCTTCTCCAAATTCGGAGCTGATCAGCCTTTTATAGAGCTTTCCTCTAGGAGTGGAGCCAGGGAGGGGTGATTCTCTAGAGCTGGAACCTGGGGGGAGTGACTAGGATGAAGCTCTGCCAATTTCACCAGCTGAGGAACTGGATCTCTATAGTAAATTATTTCAAAATCAGTGGGATTTTAATTTCAAATTCCATCTGGGGGGCCATCTGTAGTAAATATGTTGCATATTTGGTCACCAGATAGATAAATAAATACATTTAAAATGTGTAAAATGGAAAGATATTAACTGTAAGACAACAGGTCATTTGCCTCTGACAGTGTAGCCAGTGAACCAAAAAGTATATATATACATACATGTCAGCTCCTGACAGTGCACTGGAGTAAGCACAATACATAGGGTGTCCCTGTAGGGTGGCAGCCATTTCATTTTTCCATGATGCCTTTAGGATTGGCACAGCAGGAACCTGTGCTTCCTATTTAATTAAGTGGAAAAGCTGTGAGTAAATTACTGCTAGTTCAACTATGCTGTGGGCAGAATTGGCAACTGCCAACATATGCGATAGTGCATATGCTGCACCTGATTAAGTTAAGCAGAAACTAGAGCTTAACCTGCTGTTTCACTAGAGACAAACCAAAATTAATTAATCAGTCTGTTATTAACCACTTGTCTGCTACATTAGTTGTACCATACGGGATTGCCTTTTCAAAGTCTTACTGATCTTCTAGACGAGATTCTCTGCAGAGCGCATGGAGCTGAAATCAAACCTTACACACTGAAGGGTGGCAGAGCATTGAAATTCAGCCAAGATCATGCAAAAGAGGGCAAGAAATACAGGAGGGTGAGCAAACCAACCTGTCCCTACAACATTTCCTCTAGGATCAGAAAGGTGAGGTACAGAAAGCTCCAAATTTGAAGAGACTTCTGCCCCAAAGAGCATGCTGTGGGGGCCAGGTTTGCTCCTGCCCCTTTGTCCCTCCTTCCCACCTCTGAAGACAGGGAGCAGCAAAGCAGCTGTGCTGTGCCTGATGTCCTTGTCCACTGTGGTCTGCGGTTACAGTAGTGACAGCCTATAAATTTCTAGGCATCATGTTACATTGGCCAAATCTCAACCAACTTTCTGTAATAAGTCAGCCCTGTAGTAGACCTGTATTAACCTGAGAAGGTATGGGGAAAGCTTGTATTCTTCTTTCTAGGTATTTCCGTGATGCTAATGAAATACCTAACTCTGGTTAGATCCAAAAGAACTGGTAAGGTTTTCTAGGTTGTTGGGGTTTTTTTAGATCTTGCAAGAAAAAGACAGTAGACAGGAAAAATGTTACGTTCTAATTTGCTCAAACACTTGAGTTATCTTACTTTCCAGAAACTCCTATGCTAAAATTAACTTTCTGTTTTCAAACATATCATCTAGGCTTCTAGCTGACTTTCTGCATAGAAATCATTCAAATGAAGAAGCTGCCAAAATTAATCGTATTTTCCTTAAATCAGACCATTTCAGTTGTCTTCAAGAATGTTAAATTGTCTGCAAAATGGGATTTAGGGATGTTCATTTTGAGAAGACTATTTGCACTTTTTATAAAACACAATAGAAGCAGCTGATCAGTATGTATAGCTTTATCAGTAGATAAAACGTGTAATGGATATTATCCAAGAGAGCACCATGGACATAATTCTGTTTACAATACCTACTACCTTATTTTGATTAACATTTGTTTTTAACCTGATTTCCTGAAATCTTTCATCTGAGTTTTCATTTTATTAGTCACTAGAAATCCAAGCCAAGATATAAAAATCTATATGAAAACAAGTTTTGTTAAACCCAGTGTTCATGACACATTTGTTTCCCTTGTTTTACCCAAAAGGATTTTTAGGAATTGATGTCCTGGCTCTGACAATGCTTAGTTATTTCTGGGATCCAAATTATGCTTAAAGCAAAAATGATAGATAAAACAGAGCTGTGTATAAAAGGCCAAAGGATTGCAGACTGTTTTGGTTTGTGTTTAATCAATTTGATAGTTTCAGCCTTGCATATGTGCATTTACCAACAAGCTATTAATAATTTGTCAGGTATAAATGACATCAGACAATGATACAGTAAAGATAATGAAAGTCAGGGTAAAGGGTACTGAGCAAGAAGTATGAAAAAGCACGTACAGAGGAGCTTTAGCACTATATTTTTGCTTTGCTTAATGTCTATAAATATAATTGTATTTCTTTGCTAATTTTTCAGTTATCCAGAGTGGATTTTACATTACAAACAGCTGCACATATGTCAGAAAAAAAACAGGCCCGTCATCTGTTTATATACAATATTATGTGTGTTCACACTATGTTTTGATCTGGTTATGTGAGTATCAACTGTAAACACTGAAGGGTTTGCATAAGGGTAGTTTTGCTAATCACATTTCCTTGAAAATGACTTTTCCTTGTTGTGTCCCATGAACAATCTGCCTTTCATTCTTCTCACATTACAATGTAAATAGAATAGTCGGACTCCTTCATATAGTGGTGTTGTGCAACGGCTGTTTGTGGTGGAAAGGAGGTCATATTGTGGAGAGTTGAGCAGGGAGGGGACTGTGCTAGTGCTCACTGGTCAGGTTCATTGCTTTCACTTGCAGCCCAGATCTGCACAATGCCAGGCCCCGAGCAGACACTGCTGATCTGAACTGGTACCAGGTGGATCTGGGCTGGTGGTTCCTGGGGTGAACCAGCATGTCCTTGCCTTGTTTCTCTGAACTGTGTGTGTGCAGGTTAACCGATTGTGCTAAATACATTGGTTGTATTTTGTGTATTTCCTTTTATCTTTGTTTTTATGCTCAGAGTCAAACTATGCCATCCTTTATGCTGATCTACCTGCAGAATCACTCTGGGGAAGAGGCTATTTGAGTTATTCTGACTTGGCAGAACTGTATTTGGCACTAAGAGAATCTCTTTTGTCCTTGTCCCACAGTATTTAAGTTATGCTGGTATAGTTAGATATCGAAAGTGGCATAGGGACATCGCTATGAAAAATAATGAAATTAAAGAAAGCATAGAAATATTTTTATTTTGTAGCTCCACTGTGAACCTCTTGTAATGTTGACTATAATAATGATTGTCTAGGTATAATTATTCTATAAGATTAGCTATAATGCATGGTTTAGCACAAAATCTAGGGTGGAGTAGTCCTCAGAAAAACAAGAATCAGCAGCATTAAAGCCTGACCCTTGCTCATGTGATCCATGAGATCTAAAACTTAGAACTTTGCTGTTTGCACTCTAGTAGGAACTATAGGCAGTATTCAACATGAACAAAAAGATCCACCAAAGTCTTTAGTGTGTAGATGATGCCCTTGATCTGCTTCTACCTAGGAATAAAATCTCTTAGAAATGCTTGAGGTTTTTCATGGGATTGCACAGAGCTGCTGAGGCTGGAAGGGGCCTCTGGAGTCCACTCCCACCACCTGCTGAGAGCAGGCTTGGCAAGGGCAGCTTGATCAGGGCCATACCCAGTGGGTTTTGAATGCCTCAGGATCGAGACTGCACAGCCTCTCTGGGCAGCCTATTCCTGGGTTATAGTATTGTTTTCTTATACTTAAATTTGTGCTATTATCTCTTGCCCTTTCAGTGGATACCACTCTCATCTCTGTCCCCCCACCCCTGATTTTTATGTATGAGAAATTTTTGTTTTCCTTCAGAATGTTTATAAAGGCAAAAAAAAGTTTGTCTTTTAAAGTAATAGAGAAGAAAGTCATCCTGATTAAATATTTCTACTGTAAATACTTTTACTGATGGCAAAATTCTTAGTATCTGTTCTTCTGTAGCTGCTGAATAACTCCTACCTAAAGACTAATACACTGTTGGGTGTAGGCGGTGGTTTAACTCAATTTCCTGACTCAAAGAGGTCTGGAAGATACTTTCTCTGTAAGGAGAGAAAAGTGCTCTCCTGTGCTCATCACAAGCACCCTGTGTGGGGCTGAGGCGATGACAGGGGAGTGCGTTATTTGCAGAGTAGAGTAAATGCACCTATAACCACATCTGGATTCTGCAAGACACTCGTCTTCAGTCATTACTTCTATGTTATAATGACGCTTTTCATTTTTTGAGTTTCTCTATTTACGAAACCTCTTTTTAACTGACTCTTTTAGAAAAAGCCAATCTGACTTTTCTGGTTTTAAAAACAAAAGCAAACCAAACAAAAAAAAAAAAATCAAACCCAAAAGGAAAGGGTAATTCAATATCAAGCTGTCATAGCTAAAGGTCTGATTTTGCAGTCTGTGTTCAGACCAAACGCCCACTCCCTCCACTGGGGGCTGTGCCTTTCCAAGTCACACGCTTTCTTGCTTCTTGTTTTGGAGAAGAGCGTGTTTCCTCTGCTGTACGAGAGATGGGAAGAACCATCCCACCCAGAGCACATTGTTTGGCTGTATAAGGGTTGTATCACTTCTTAATTATTCCTTGCTTTTAGGCTGGGAGCAGTAATCCCAAACACCTTCTTTTTGTGAACCTTCTGTTTCATGAAGGTGAGAGAATATTTGGGTTTTTTCTCTGTTGCTTCTGCAAGGCACAGGCAGTGGCTGGGTGCTTAGGGAAGGGCTACTGCCTTTCTACCTATTTTTTGTGCTGCTATACAAATTAACATGTCACACATGATGTGTGTTCACACATAATGAACACACAACAATGCTGATTTGTGTCTAGATGGCATATAGAAACTACACAAATTATTTTTGTTTAGCTTCTGTTTCTCCCTGGAAAACAAAACATATTCCTTCACCACACTCTTGCTGTACCTGATGTGAACTTTGTGCATTTTAATTGAGTCCTTCAGGGGAACATTGTTTGCTGCTGCTGGTTTCAAAATCAAGATAACTCCGTGAAACAGTATTAATGTTTCAGTGCTAATGTAGGTCAGTGACCCATGTGGTTGGTACCTACGTTCAGAAGAATAAGGTCACAATATTTTGCACTAGATCACTGGGAGATGAATGCAGAAAATTAAGGAAATAGATAGTGGAAAGACTCTGCCAGGAGAATTATTTCTTTGATTTAAATTATTCTAGCAGATACCTTCATTTTTATATTTGTTATTAATATTTTTTTGCTTATATATGACTAGCATAAAAATATTTGAATTTATTATTATTGGATATCTACATGTGCTTTGCCCTGGGCATTTAGACATTCAGTAAACAGGGCTTTTATTTTACATTGAACATTTAATCACTTGCTGATTATTTGTACTGTGTAATAAGACCTATATGAATGGCCTATTACAGTACTGACAGTGCTTGTGATTGTACCATGATTTTTATTACAATCATGATAATTACGATTACAATCATTGTTCTGTAGTCTCCCTTTGTTTTCATACAATGTTTTTGAAGCCCAGCTGAGATTAGAAGGCAAGTTACTAGATTTCGTAAGTAAAGACGAACACTGAAAAAATTATACAAGAACTATAAAGAGAAACAGAGTGTTTGGAGTCTGGTCCTCCAGAGCTGGCAGCTAGAGGTGTGGAGCCTTCTAGTTTAAATAGCTAAGGAAAACTGTAATGACATTATTGACATTACGATAAAGCAAGAATAAATCTAGCTGACTGGGTGAGTATAACAAAGAAAACCTTATTAAAGAAGGCATGTGTGCATGCACATACAAGCACACATGTGCACACAGAATTCTAAGCAAACTCTGAATGTGGCTGCAGTCAAGGCACAGCACTAATGCAAGTGAGAAGAAAGATCAGGAGCAGCACAGCTGTGATGTATACAGATTAAATAATGTTTTTCCATGAGCCACTGTAATTCTGAAGAGCTTACAGTTGCAAACTACAGTAAAACCAGGCCAGCTACTTACTTTTTTTGGCTTCTTCTAGTTTGTCCTTGGCACGTTTTTCTGCCTGCAAAAGCTGCTGGATTCCCTGAGACTGGCTGGTCATGCTGGTTGCTGAGGCCAGTGCACTTCTGCAGGGACTGGAGCTCGGAGGGAGTTTTATACAGCCGCCAGGCTCTTCCTTGTGCTTTTTGTTCTGTCTGTTATTACAGCAGCCTTCCAGATTGCACCGAACCAGCCAGCTCTGCCTGGATTGCTGCTGGGTGAAAAGGCTTGCTACTGCAATCAGAAAAACATAGCAGCGAGGTTGAAAGGAATGTTCTCCCCTCCTCAGGGTCACAGAAAAGCTGAAATGTCTGATTAACACGTTGGGAAAAGCAGACAGGAGCACTGAAAGTGGCTTGTAGTTTAATGGGGACATATATATATATAATCTTTTATTGCTGAAACAGAATATAGTTAATCTTGTCAGAGGAACTGAGGTAAAAAAAATATAGTTTCTTGGAATTTCTTTTTAATAAACTTCCCTTGAATGTGAGGAATCAGAGCCAGTAAACAAGTAGTTTTGTTTGAACACAGTGAACTGGTTGTAGTTTCTGTTTGGTGTTACTTCTTTTCATTATCCATTAGAGTTTTTTCACTTAAAAAAAAAATCTTAATTGGAAATTAATTCATAAGGGACTAAAGTTTATAAAAGCGTGTGCTGGTTGGGGTGTGCTCTTTGTTGTGATCTGACACAAGGGAGATGAGTGCTGTGGTGGAAAACTGTGGGATTAGCTCTAAGATCCAGACTCTGTGAAGGTATGACTGGTGTTCTAGGTCTTACTTTCAAGTCTTAACACACACAACAGTCAAATTTGTGAGCATGGCTGTAGATGCACATCCCATTCCCTACGGTAGGAAAGAGTCTCTTGTGAGATACTGCATGAATAAACAGCATGTTCCTATTTTGAATTCCTATTAAAAAACCCAACAAATCCCACTGCCCGCAGGTACTTTGGTAGTTGCACAGGAGGGGGACATGTCAAGATGCATGATTAAAATAGATTTTTTTTTTTTTTAATACTTCATAGCATGAGCAAAGCATATTTATTGCAAGTACTTCTGACACAGCTGTGTCAGGACCAGTGATCACATTCCAATGTAAATTGGTTTTTCTGTCTACAATTATATATAGATATATATTTATACATATATGTGTATAGATATAGTTTCTGCATATATATAACAAAATAAAATATGTGTGTGTGTGTGTGTA
>NW_010301501.1:0-287 GCF_000700745.2 Antrostomus carolinensis
AGAAAACTGTAGAAAATAAGTTAGGTTTTAATTATTTGGTGTTTGCAACACAAGATATTTTAGTTCTTCGTTATTTCCTCTGCTCTCTTTGCTTATTTCTCTGTGAGGGCAAAAGTCCGGTTTTTTTCATCACTATGAGCCCCATAATACTTGAGGAAGTTATGTCGGTTTTGAAATTGAAGAGTGAAAGAAAAAATGGAGCAATAGAGGCAGATCACAGAATGGTGGGGGTTGGCAGGGAACTCAGGAGGGCACCCAGTCCAACCCCCCTGCCAGAGCAGGTTCCC
>NW_010301501.1:740-5934 GCF_000700745.2 Antrostomus carolinensis
CTCCAGAAGATCCCTGTCCCTCTTGAACTGGGGAGCCCAGAACTGGATGCAGTACTCCAGATGTGGCCTCACCAGGGCAGAATAGAGGGGGAGGAGAACCTCCCTTGACCTGCTGGCCACGCTCTTTTTAATGCCCCCCAAGATACTGTTGGCCTTCTTGCCCACAGGGCACACTGCTGGCTCATGGCCAGCCTGCTGTCCACCAGCACACCCAGGACCTTTTCCACAGAGCTCCTCTCCAGCAGGTCAGCCCCTGACCTGTACTGGTGCATGCAGTTATTCCTCCCCAGGTGAAGGACTCTGCATTTGCTCTTGTTGAACCTCATCAGGTTCCTTTCTGCCCAACTCTCCAGCATGTCCAGGTCTCCTTGAATGGCAGCACAGCCTTGTGGTGTGCCAGAAGATCTAGATGATAAAGATCCAGTTTTCCTATAAGTGACCATGACACAAAACCATGAATGCAATAGATACAGTATTTTTCTCTAGTTACTAAACATTGCTACACAGATTGTTTCTATTTATTATAGCTCCTACTTATACGTATTTATGGCAGATGTTACTGTTCAATTAATACACATCTGCAGTAATTTTTTTTATTTAATCTTTTTTTCACCCTAGCAAGCTTTTACAGAAATATTAAAAAAAAAGTGTAATCTGTATTTTTATAATTAAACACTTCATCTGAATGGCTTTTTCATAAGCAATAGCTTAATTCTATCACAGAGGAATTAGTTAAGATTAAACAGATATTCATAACAGTATTGCTATAGCGATTCACTTACAAGTATATTGACTTTAAATTAACAGACCTATAGACTGGCCTTACAAACTTACCTCAGAATATATTCTTTGTATACTTCTTTAGCATACAAGTGTTTGAGATGCACACACGTTTTGAAAAGCTACAGTACAACTGAAGCCACTATGATTTTGCATAAAAATAGTATATAGGAAAGAAGAACAGACACAGTATTTAGAAACTCAGGTGAGCAGAAAGGTATTGAAGATAAATGTGTGTTCACTGTACATATTTCAATCATAGGTTATGTTACTAGTATTTTCCTTCCTCTTTCCATTTTTTTCCCCCATCTTCTCAGTGAAAAAGCCAGCACTTACAAGGGCTCTGTCATCTTTGTCAATTGCAGCTAAAAGTTTATAGTTCCTCTTTAATTTTCCCAGTCAATTTCACATTGAGCTTTCAATACGCAAAAATGTATTGTTGTAAGAGGGAATTTGCTTCTATGATCGAATCCCACCCCTGGTTAACATTCTGAGTGCACAGAGCAGTGGCACAGTAATTACCAGGTAGCTATATACCCTTCTGCCTCTACTAAAGTTAAGTTAACCTGGGTTAATTTGATTGCTTGGAACACATCATGAAGACACTTGGCCAGCCTCTCTGCAATTGTGCTCTTTAAATCTATGCAGAATAGCTTATGAATACTGATGCAAGACCTTCTGGTCATGTTGCACGTGTGCACTGCATGTTACATACTCTAAAAGCAGTAAAGAATTGGAAACTACCAAAAAGAGTAATAAACAATTGTCTTTAAAAAATTACAGGAGATGGAAGTGAGAAATAGGAGATTTCTTGATGAGGATGTTCTCTGTTTTGGGAATGAGGTGTATCATTTCAGAAGAATTACTATCTCAGACTCCAGGTGACTACAGAAAGAGAAGGTAATGTGGACCTCTTACTTTAAGAATTTTAAATCTAGTTTACTTCTCTTGAATATCAGCTGCAGTGATCACATTGCTTAATTTATATTGCAGTTTCCTTAAGGATATTACTAGGGCCTGGCTAATCAATTAGAGGCTGTGTAAAAGATCCTACAGAAAAAAGCTTTATGGAAATTTAAAACTAAAATTAACAGAATGTCTTAATTGACTTTTTAAACTCATACATGTAAATGTAAAAATGTACAACTGCACTTATCCTTAAGGGATCATTGTCATCTTTCCAAACTCTCTTGGGGTAGAATGCACAGCTCATACGCAAAAAGTCTCTCTAAAGCAATGGTTAGATTTTGATCAGTCTTTTCTAATATACTTGTAATAAGCATTGACTTTTAATGGTGTTCTGTTACAACCTCAGTACCAATAACAGTATCCTTCTCCTCCAATGCATCACTAATGATTTAAACAAACCCAATAAAACAATGCTAGGACACTTAATATAATTGAAGATAGGAATCAAGTAACAGTTGAGGTTCACCGTACAAGAATTTATATTGTCTCTAATTATTTGAAGGCTTTCCATGACTGCTATCTGATAGCTCTTCATCAATTAGAATAGGTACAATACTTCAAGCACTAATTTTGTCTTCCTTTTATGCAACATAAGCATATCAACAGATACTTTGCCCTATGTGGTAGGAGTTTATTTTAGTTCACACAATTTATTTAGTGTTTTTATTCTCATTTATCCAGGTATTAAAAATACTGCGGGTTTCTATGAAGATATGCTATAATTATAATTAGTTCAAGAATTCTGCTAACCTAATAAAGAGCACTAAACTTAAAGACCAAACACACCTTAAACTGCACACCAAGCTGTTTTCTATTGTCCTGATAGAATAATGTGAGATCAGCAGAATTTGGCTCCAGCATTGTAAAAGATAACTCTCATGGAATGCATTATAATTGTTGCTTGAGTGCCTAAAATGGGAAACAGGATTAGGACCCTATGATGCTGGCTTTCAATAAACAAAATTTTCTTAATCAGCATATAATGCCAAGTTAGAAAACGCACTCTTGTGATACAAACTTCTCCTTAGTCTCAGTATTTAAATTTAACAATACCCTTCTTTCCAAAAGCCTACTGAAATGACAGTGTAATTATCAAGGTTACCTATTTCTTCACATTTGTTTCATCACAGTGCATGATTATTTCTGTGCCCAGTGAGGTCAAGAACAATGATGTCATGTCTGAAGCCATGACATCCCAGAGTTATTTCCTTTCTGCTAAGGATCTCTTGAAATCCTCAATATCAGATCTTGTTTTGCTGGGCCCCACATTGTCTTTACCATACAACTATTAACCAAACAGATCCCTGCTCTGTGTGGATGAGAGTGAGGTATGTGTCTGTGGGAATATAACGGAGGATTGGCGAGGAGGACTGTTAATACCCTCAAGCAACTTGCAGCTGGGGTGTCGAAAAACACATACATCACACTGTTAACTTGTTTAGTCTTAGGTGCTTGATGAGTAGAACATCTGCCTTTAGATAACTTAGGTCTGGGATAGGCTCAGGGGCACCCTGAACGTGCCTGGGATTCCTGCCCTGCTGTGAGAAAGATCAAAGCACAGTGGAAAACTACTGTCTGCTAAAAATCCCTGATATATACAGGTGAAAGCAGCAGGTTCGGTGATGTCAGAAGTGGGATCCTGTTACGCTGCCTGTGGCTCCCAAGGTGGTAACTGTAAAACAATATCATATTCCAGGGGGGACAAGGAAATCACTCAGACCATTAAGGCACTTCAACGAGTGGGAATCGTTAGGGAGACTATGCCTGCTTTTGATAATCCTATTTGTCCTGTTCAAAAACCAGATGGCACTTGGAGGGTGACTGTAGATTATAGAGAATTTAATAAAGTCACCCTCCCTCTTGCAGTCATAGTACCTGATATGGTTACTCTGACAGAAGAAAATCAGCAAAAATTTACAGCCCTGGAAGGTAGTGATAGATCTTGCTAATGCTTTCTTTTCCATAGCTATTGCTTCAGAAAGCCAGGACCAGTTTGCCTTTACCTGGCGACAAAAGCAATATACTTTCCAAGTATTGCCTCAAGAACACAAACACAGTCCCTCCATTTGCCACCAAATGATAGCAGCTGATGTTGCACTATGGTCAGGCACCTTTACTGTTTACCATTATATTGATAAGCCATTGATTATGGCAGAGTTACAACAAGAAGTTAAGGTGGCCGCTGAATTGCTGAAAGCACACTTGCAAGATTGGTTCTGGGCAATTAATCCAAAGAAAATACAGGGTCTCCATGTACTATTGTACAATTTTGGGGACTTTTAGGGTATCGGAGATCTTTTATCCCACATCTGGCAGCATTAACGCACCCTCTGCAAAAATTAATTAGGAAGAAGGTTGTTTGGCAGTGAAACAAACAACAAAAAGCCTTTGATGCCTGCAAAAATACACTGACTGGGTATGTGCTATTATTACTCCTAGGCGAGGTTATCTTTTTGACTTAGCAGTAGCAATTCAAGATTATACAGTCTCATGGGGACTGTGCCAGATGACTGGGCCAAAAAAACAGAAAGAACTTGCAGGATTTTGGTCGAAAGCATTACAAGACTCCACTGTACATTATACCCCGATGGAAAAACCAATTCCAGCTGTAGTTTGGGCACTACAAGAAACTGAGGGAATCACAGGCCGAAAGAGCACGTGACTGTACACACGCCCATACCTAACAATGGGTGTGTCACTGATGATTCCATTAGGGCCCACGCTGGGGTACCTCAGGCAGAAACACATTGGAAAAGGAAACATTATTTACAGCAATGATTTCTACCAGGAAAACCACGTGTAACCATTCCAGATGCCACTCTTCTAAGAACTGTATCATTTAATTGTATGCCCACTGTGGGGGAAGCTCTCCCCCTTGGAGATATCCCTGTATCTCCTGTGGAGGAAGCTCCCCCTTGGAACGAGTTAATAGAAGAGTACAAAAAAGATGCCTGGTTTACTGATGGAAATGCAACATACACAGCAACTGGACAAAGACAGTGGAGAGCACTTGCATATGCTCCACTACCAGGAACTGTATTATGGCAAACGGGTGTACGGGCATCTAGTCCGTGGGCTGAATTGATTGCAGCATCTCTTGCTATCCTGGAAGGGAAGACACATTATCTATGCACTGACAGTTGTATTTTATACAAAAGTTTCACAATGTGGTTGCCCTGCTGGGCCCAAGAAGATTGTCATCTAGACCTGAATATTCCTATAATAACCCTTCAGAATGCTGTATGGTTTTGTACCCCAACTTCTCTTATTTCACATCCTTTGTTGATACCAGCTTCCATAGCATATAACGCCCACAATTGTGCTGGGACAGCATCTGTCTGATAGAAATTAGTGCACTTGAAACTTGACTGAACCATGGTGCAGAAGTTATGGAATTGAATACTTTTCACAGTTCCTTCCTACAGAGGAAAACATCCTCCTTTGT
>NW_010301501.1:5980-23437 GCF_000700745.2 Antrostomus carolinensis
TAGTGGGAGATGATTTAAAGTAGCAAAAGGACACCAAGCTATGAGACTGAGGCACAGAATAGGTATTCTTTATGGAAAAGTGAAATTTATCCTGAAAGGTTGTAGAATGGTTGTTAAGCCACACAAGTAATTTGCTGTAGAATGGTTGTTAAGCCACACAAGTAATTTGCTTATCTGAGATTTTTCATGCAAAAAAATAAAAAAGAGAAAGCTGAACGCTGACATCCTTGCTGGAAGTGAAGTAGAAAAAAATGAAAATGTGTGCATTTATTAAGAGATGAGCACTGAACTGCTGTTGACCCAGCAGAACTCATAAAAATGAGATAAAAACTCAGAAATAAAGATTCTGAAAATTCTGTTGTTTTGTGTGAGAACAAATTGGCAGATGGATTCATTCCCACCACCATATTCCTTCTTTCACGTGTAAGGAATATAAAATCTTGCCTAGAAATAATATACTGGTTATAATATACTAAAATAATGTAATTGTTGTCTTACTGTGTTATTGTCGTATTGTCTAAGGTCTTTAACATAATTAATAACTAAGATCTTCTGAGAAATAAGGACAGTGTTGACTTAGAAACAGATGTTTTACTTAGCTCATGACATATAAGAGAAGTTGCACAACAGCAAAGGGTTAACAATGAATAAAAATAATTCTTTCTGTTACTCGTCACTCCTCATCCTGAAACACACAGCAATTATAAATTTGTCAAGATAAGGAGGTAGTATGTATAACCTTAGAAGGCATTCACTCTTTTCATATAATCATAACCTAAGGATTGGTCTGCTGTTTATAGCCAATGTCCTCTAGAGTTTCTAAGTTTGCTTTGCAAATGTTCCCTTAAAAGACAAGTTATTCATAATACTAGTCCAGACGGAGACAAGGTGACATTTTGTTCCTGGGTTTCATCTCAGTGAGTGAAAAACTTAACTGTTTGTATCTGTTCTTCCTGGACAGAGACCTTGTGAAGCATCGTGCAGTGGTGTCACAGGTGCCTCAGCTGGCCTTTGAATGGATTTATTGTTGCTAAATTTGGTTGAAAACTAAGTGGAACAGACAGTTGCCTGTTGTGGCAGATTGTGGGGTAGAAGGAGCTGACTCTCTGATACTGCCTGAAGAGATGAGGATCACCGCTGATCTGGATGGCTTGTGTCCATCTTCTGCCTGACCTCTCTAACAAAGTGATGATTTCACACATAGCCTTGAATGAACATCATACAGCACCAATTTAAAGAACAAGTTTTCAGAATTTCCATTTCAATGTTTAGTATTCATAAATGGTGCCGTATCTAGAAATAACAAATCACACAAAACATTTCAGCATTTTACAGGATCAACATTTGGGAGCACTGTCCTCCTTTACTCACAATGCTGCTACCTGTGCAGTCCCATGCTATCTTTGGACCCCGTTCACATATACATTTCTTTGCATCAGAGATGCTTCCTATAGAGACATTCAACGTCCCTCAGATGCACTCACCCTGCATATGGACATACTAGCTGATAGCTCTTTAATGATGAATATCACTGATATGAGAGTAAATACAAAATAAGAACAGCACTCACAAGTGTTAGTCGAGATGCTGGCCCAGGCTCCCAAGGAACCTAATCTGAAGAACAATGTTGAAAACAGGAATTGCCTTTTTTTTACCAGGACTAACTGAAGAAAACTTCATGCGTGCACCTTGCTCACTTGTGGACAATTCAGCATTTGGAGTGCGGTCTGGGAGCTCTTCTGCATATCAAATGTTTTGTGCATTGGGAGTTTATCATGATTAAGGTTCCCCCTGAGTTGGGTGCTGGTGGTTAGATGTCCTTTCGGAGTGTGGCGGGGCTGGGGAGGGGAGACGGCGGTTCGCGGGGCGGGATCCCTGTGCCCTCTCCAGGGTGCTGAAGGCGGTGAGGATGGATCCAGCGACGTGTGCTCTCAAACTCTTGTGCTTTCCCCCTCTTGCCATTCCTATAGGCTGGGACAGCCACAGGAACTGTCGTTGTGGGAAATACCATCAGGAGTATGCAGTGCTATTATTATTTCTAGATCAAAAAGTGCATCCTTCAAATGAAGTCACTCTGTTTGTCAATAGATATTTTACATTGCCCAGGTGGCCAAGAAGACCAACAGCATCCTGGCTTGTATCAGAAATAGTGTGACCAGCAGGACTGCGGCAATGATTGTCCCCCTGTACTCAGCACTGGTGAGGCCGCACCTTGAGTACTGTGTTCAGTTTTGGGCCCCTGACTACAAGAAAGACATTGAGGTGCTGGAGCGTGTCCAGAGAAGGGCAGTGAAGCTGGTGAAGGGTTTGGAACACAAGTCTTATGAGGAGCAGCTGAGGGAACTGAGGCTGTTTAATCTGGAGACAAGGAGGCTGAGGGGAGACCTTATTGCTCTCTACAGCTACCTGAAAGGAGGATGTAGTGAGGTGGGTCTCGGTTTCTTCTCCCAAGTATCAAGTGATAGGACAAAAGGAAAGAGCCTCAGGTTGCATCGGGGGAGGTTTTGAGTGAAAGTTAGGAAAAATTTTTTCACCAAAATAGTTGTCAAGCATTGGAACAGGCTGTCCAGGGAAGTGATTGAGTCACCGTTGCTAGAGGTATTTAAAAGACATGTAGACATGGTGCTTAGGGACACGGTTTAGTGATGGACTTGGCAGTGTCAGGTTTACATTTGGACTCAATGATCTTAAAGGTCTTTTCCAACCAGAATGATTCTATGATTCTGTGATTCTATGATTGATACCCATCTCACCTTTCCATTTGCTACATTGACCAGTGCTTTAGCGTGGAACATTAGTGTTGTTGTACCTGCCACTGCAACCAGCACTTCTTCTCTTTTCATTGCATGAATCAGCAGAATTTACCTGGATACACTGGATGGTTGGGTTGACAGAAAAGATGAATGAAACAGAATAAGCAAAAGGTGAAGTATGATACAGTTGTTTTCAGTTTGAGATTGCTGTATGTCTGTTGCCAGTGGCTTTTATTTTAAAAGGTCTAGCTATTTTTTCCTATCTTCATGGTCAAACTTTGCTGAACTGCTTTTTAACCAAACAGTCAAAAACTAGAATTAGACAGAGACTTCCAAAATAATTTATCAGTCCATATGCTTGCAATTTTGATGAAATTTTTTAAAAAATTAAAAAGATGGGTTTGCTGGAGACAGACAGGCTGATCTGGAAGTTGCTACTAGTGCCCTCTGTAATGGTCATGTGAATTAATTCATATTTCCAATAGGTGGGTAGAATTTGCTTAATTAGAGTCAGCCTAACAACTGTGTTTTAAAGTACAAGATCTAGCTTAGCTTATAGAAGACTGACCTTTTCTTCAAGTCACAGCTGTTATTAATTTCAGGCTTTTCTTGAAGGACTTGCATTTTCTGTCCAGTAACATTTTGGTTTTAGTTTGAATGGATACAAAAAAATCTGCGTAACTGAAGGAATCAATCTTAATTTCCTACAGCAATTCCATCATGGAAATTAGAGATTTACAGAATTGTTAGATGCTATTCTGGATCTAGCAGTTAGCCTTGCAGGCTATATTAAGAATAAAATAATGGAGCAGTGCCCGCATGTATAAAAGGCAATTTAGCACTTCAGCTCATCCCCTGTGTAATAAAATGCTACAATATATTTTACCTGTCAAGCTTTTGAGAGTGAAACAGTGTCACAATCTGCTATCCAATATCACGGTACACAAGTCCAGATAGTATTAACTCATCTTCAGCATGTCCTTGTGAGGAAGAATAATGGTATTCATGGTGCTCATTACATGAATTGTAAAATGCTCTACAGACAGCTGAACTGTCTATTTGCAAGAAAGGTATTATCACATCTTCAATCTGCAGTTCAGAAATGAAACGTGCATAGGGTTCTGTTGTGAACTTGGGGCTCCAGCCTATACCCCATTCCAAGAGCCATAATTACCTCTGGTAAGCTTTGGTTTACAGTCCACTGTAAGACTGTTGGCTCACCAGGCTGGGAAGATCAAGCAGAAAGCAGGGATTGGCATTTTGCCCCTTACAGGCTGCCTGGGCACAACCAGTTCAAGCCACACAACATGGTGAACAACATTTGTGCCTCAACATGATCTTTGGTAGAAAAAGATTCTATAGCTAAACCAGAATGGTGCATGGCACTCAGCAGTGTCTAACTTTTGGGTACCCAGTTCTGGAAATGCAATTCACAAATGTTTAAGAGCTCTGTATGCAGAAAGTGTAGGTTTTGAGAATGGAATTTAAAATTAACACAGAAGCGTGGGAAAGTTTCTTTAATCTCATCTATTATTTACCATTCAAAATATTTTCTAGCATTTTGGTTTCATATTATACCTTTATGTACCTTGCATGACTGATTAATGCTTTTCTTCTAAAATACAACCCCCAGAGGAGACAGTGATGTTGATACCAATGGAAAATGGGTTTGGTCTTGTGTTTAGCATAGTTTCCTGAGAAAGTGTCTCCTTGTCAAGAAGGGTTCAAATCTGCATCTCAAAACCAGATATTTCCCTGTGCCTCCCCATCCTGCCCTTTTGGTTATAGGTTATCATGTGTTATAGGTTATGCTGTGCCTAGTGCTAAATACAGTGCTCTCAGTGTGGGGCAGATATGCTCTGAGCAAGTGGGCTGCATCAGGCACATCAAGATTAAATATGAGATGAGAAGTGAGGCCAGCCATGAAAGCCACACTCGTGTATACATGCAGTTGCAGGGTATTATATGCTTGTACAATTTTACTGATGAAAATTTCAGCAGTTAGACATTCCTGAAATCATGCCTTTCCATTTCACATAAGTTATTAATTAGTTAGGTGACTAATTGCCTTCTGAGAGTTTGATCCAAAGATGTGATATACTGTATTTGAGGGGGGTGAAGGAATGAGTTCATGTCTACCACAGTGCACTCTAATAAAATCTTTACACTAAATCATTATCTTTTCCGTGATCAAGAAATAGGAGTCAGATGCTCTGGGTTCTGTTTCTGGAGTGGTTTCAGACCTGCTGCTATTATGTTGCATTTCCATGTTTTCAGGAAAGCTGAGTACTACTTTTCCCTCAAGGTAATTTTCCCTCAAGGTAAATATTTTAAACCTTAAAATATCTTTTTTTATTATTATTATTTTAAATGCTTTTTTTCCTGCATACGTTGGCTAGTTATTTAGAGCTTGAATGGTTATATTCAGGAGAGGTCATAGGTGAGAAGAGACAACAATTTTTGCATTTAGGAAATTACTGTCTGGAAAAGTTAATGCAGCAGAGAAAGTATTAATTGATGAAGAAGGTGTTTCAAGGAAGAAGCATGAGCAAAAACCTGGAGAAGAATTTCTATGGCTCCAGTCAGGAATTAGTCCTTCTCAGTGGTTCACCTACAGCACTGTCTGGAATACTGTATTCAATTCTGTGCACAGTGTAAACTGCGTCACACAGCGTCCAAGAACAACGTTCTGGAGGGGGTGATTTTTAGAGAGGTAAAATGTAAGACTGATCAGACTATATTTATAAGAAAAATAAAGGAAATAAGAACATTTTTGTTTTTCAGTGGCATGGAAATATAACTGGGAAACCAAGAAAGTAACTTTCTGGGATAATCTTCCCAATTAATGTGAGGTCTTAGCCCCATGAACAATTATGGTAAAAGTTAAAGACAATGTAATATGGTAACATCCTCCCACTACCAAAACAAAATATGAAACAGTAACCTCTGCTTCATTCTCAGCCACATTTCATGTTCAGAATGCTGGCATTTCAGACAATAGTCTGTTTTCTATTACAAAAGGAAGAAATAGAGGGAAATAGTAGTATTCACTTTCTCCTTCCTGATTGGGAAGTTCAACAATAAAAGGAGGAATTTGATGCTGGAATGGTTGTGTTTGAGATTCTCTTCCTCCCCAAATTAGTGGGGGGAAAAAAAAAAAAAAAAAAAAAAAGGGGACATTGCAAGCTGTAGTTCAGAAAGGCGACAACAAGAGAGAACTCTGATTTTCCATTACTTAATGACTTAATGTAACATAATGAAGTGCTGCATTTGGTTTTGTCAAAACTTCGATGGAAAAAAACCAAACAACTGAAGCTGCCTGTTTAGACTTACTGCCAGCTGGCTACAAGCAACACCTAATTCAAGTTTTTCAAAGACGTGAAGTAAGGAAATGCCACTCTTCACCCTTTGCAATTAAGTGTATGCAGATAAGAAAAGGACTGGGAGGGAAAGGAGGGCAATCCTCAGCAAAATTAAGCTGTTGCTTGTGACTTCTGGTTCTGACAACAGGAAGAAGCAGAAGTAACTCCATTCTGAAATCATCAAAACTGTTCCCCAGTTCTTTCTCTGCCTTCCCCCAGGGCAGCCATATAAGGCAGATAAAAGGGAGGGACCCTGCATTTCCTAGGGTGGGACTTGACAAGCTGTGGGCAGAGTCAGGCAGTCAGCAGCTCCTTTCCCTGCACCTATCCAGGGCATCTGCTGTAGGGAGCAATAAAGAGGAGTAGAAGGACACACAACAAGAGAAAGCAGGTACTGTTTGCCAGCTGGTTTCAGGTTTTCTATGTTTTATGCCTGGCTGTGTGGGATCTTCTGTTTTGATTAAGCAGGCTAGCAAATGTGTTTCAAGTAGCTTTGTTTGCAGCTGCTGGGTAGCCAGCCTTTGCTCCAAACACTTGCCTAGGTAGCCTCAGCACCCTAAAATGAGTGATAGGAAGGGAGTGTCCTTCTGATAGGTGTTTCTTCTGTTGTTGGTATAGGTTGGCTTGGATGGAGCTTTGTGTTTAATGTTTGGTCCCATCAGTTTTTCAGTGTTAAGAGAACTGATGAAGGAAGCAAAGTATTTGTCTATCTGCTGTAGGACTAATGTAGAAATGCATCAGTCTACCTTACTAGGACCAGTGTTAAGAAATAAGCATGTTGTAACAAATTCACTACTTTATGTAAGCATTTTGTGGAGTAACTTAGAGGGCTCTGTTCATGTGTACTACAATGGTAGTTTGTCTACTATGCATGAGGATCTTTAAGCAATGACAAAAACTAAGCTTAACTTAAAAAGAGGGAGTGAAGGCTGAATTTCTCTCTTTAAATTACTCTAGTCTGCTGATGCTAAAGTGACTCTAAAGGTGGATGTCAGTCCCTCCTGACAGAGGAGCAGTCAGCTGCAACTCCGAGACATGTGGGCATTGTATTGCAGATAACACAATACATTAAAATATGACATTACAGACATAATGTTGACATTAACATCATCAGTGCTTTGAAGTTAAAGTCACCTCTTTTGATACTTTTAATGTTCTCATATTTTCATAATATTTTCATCTTTTCATTTTAGCTAAGCATTTTAAATAAGGGAGTTTCTCATTACACTGTGTAAGCAATGAGGCAATATAAAGATGATACTCCAGAAAGACAGCTGCTCTCAGTGCCACAAAATGATTAATATTGCTGCTTGTATCTATGTGTTAGCAGTAATTTAAGACTGTATCATGAAATGTATATTGATCTATAAGAGCCTTAATTTCTATTCTCTTTTCTCTAGGTGCTTGCTTGATAGTAGGAAAGTTATCAGCAAACATTAAATGTCTTGAAGAAAATAAAAAATCAGGCCAGGGTCTTTGATATTTTCCCTTGTAACAATATTAACCTTTCAGTGACAGTTCTCATTAATAACACCTTCCTCTTTACACTTGAGAAAAAGTGTTCCTGGGTACTGTGGGCTGCAACATCGGATCCCATGAGGTGACTGAAATAATTTATTCAAGTCTTAAAATCTTACATGGACACTCTAGATAATATCTCGTGAGGTGCAGGTGTTGAAGTTCAAAACCTCAATCAGGTGTATTTCAGGCAACAGCAAGTTTATAAATTCCAGGAAACTTTCACAATTCCACCTTTAACCAGGACACATCAGGAACTGCTCAGCATAAAATAATGTCAGCACAAGTCCTCAAGACAACTCTGCTGCTGTACTAGTGTTATACTATTTAAATAGTTATAAGCTTCCTTCTTAACAAATGTAACTTTAAATCTTAATATTCTGTCTTCCTCCAGAATTCTTAACCTCTTTCTTTTCCCAGTCTCCTGTTACTTCTGGTTTCTAGCATGTGCCATTGTCTAATACATTTTTCTGATTTAATTTCAGAGGCTGTGAGTGACAGCAGGTGACAGGCTGACAGCTCACACTTCTGTCACAGAGAAGCTTTGTGATAACAGCAGAAAGTCATCTTACTAGCTACTGGAGAGCACTCTGGGCAGGGAGGACATACAATACCTTCTTTATGAGTTTTAAATGTTGATCAGGGTTAGTAATACCTGTGTGTCATTACAGAATGTCCTGTGATGGTGGAGGAACTGTTGGGCACCCAACATATAACCTCTGTGGACAGGCTGAAGGCTCCGCTTCCCAGCTTAGCAGTCTGAGTGGGAACAGGAAATCTGCAGCGTTGCTGGAAGTCAGGAGGAACCTAAGCAGTATGCAGTATTCTTCCGTGGCAGTGGATACAGAAACCCTGGTGAATAATGGATCTGGGATTCCCCGCAACCCTGTGGAAGGCACAAAGGCTGCAGTCTTGACCGAATGTGAAGCCCACAGACCCTGTATAGCAAAGTGTTTCCAGAGCCGTTATTTAACTAAAACTAGTACACAGGGAGATGTCTACAACTTCTTGGAGAGGCCAAGTGGATGGAAGTGTTTTATCTATCACTTTACTGTGTAAGTACCTACATTTTCACATAATCTTCGGTGTAAGAAAAATTTGAGACTGTCCACTTAATCAGTTAGAAATTATAGTACTTGAGCTCTCAGGCTGAAAACCTGTTACATGAGTAATCCCATTGAAAGCAATGGAAAAGCCAGTTTCTCAAAGGCTTAGCTGCTATATCCATTAACAATTTAGGAGGAATGCTTTTTATTCTTCACTTGGTAGTTGTCTTCAAAGATGGACACTGTAAATTTGATATTTCTGAGGTGAATTCCTATATATTCATGGCAGTTTTTATTGCTACCTTAGCTGCTTTATGTTGTTCTAGCTTCAGGCACTGCAGTTTTTAGCATGAGATGTGGAAGGTTCAGCTGTGATCAGTTACATCACATTATAAGTCCTTTTTGCTTGTGCTAAAGTACCAAAACAACTAATTTTTTGGACAAACATATAATAATGACATTACTAATTTTAATTAATTTACAGTTGTGAACACATAACAAGTAAAAAATTTAGCAAAATATTTTTCATTATACCATGTATGTGGTGCATGCAAGGAGGAAATGAGCTTCCATTTACCCTTGTAAAACAGTGGTTGATATATTAATACAGCTGTTACTGTTTTCTTTGAGCTGTTTATAGTATCTGTCAAGTTTAGCAAGACCTCATTTACTGTTTTGAATGCTGCTGAAGAGAATGATAATTTGTCATCTTAGCTGTAGAAAGGGTCCAACTGTGCTGTCACTGAGGCAAGAGGAAGTTTTACTGGCTATAGTGAATGCAAAGTGGGCCAAATGGCCTTGCTTTTATTGTAAAATTAGCATATGTCCTAAAGAAATGCAGTGTTGAAATTATTCTGTTTGTCTCAGATGAACTTTTCTATAGCCTGACTGCATTTTGAAAGAACCATTGTTGGTTATTGCAGTCAGGAACTGTCCAGAGAAGTATATGATAGTTATAAGAATGAATCGTAATGCTTCTATTTGGCATAAAATAGATGGTCTTATTAATAGTTGCTTCCTTTCACCCCTCAAAATTGCATATATATTTTTGTTTTAAAATGCTTTATGCTTATAGTGTATATAACAATTCCCAGGGCTTAAACAGATGTAATTTGTGTAGATTTAAAAATGTGAATAGTAGTTTAAGCTTATTTGAGGTTAGGACTTGTTACTCTTGCTAAAATGCATTTGTTTTATCACCTGTGTGGCTTTTATCCAAGACTAAGGTTGACTAGTATGTATTTATATTCTGCAATGGGCATTAAAATAAAATTAAAAAAAAGAAAACCTATTCCACACATACACCCCACTCATACTAGAAAACTGGAGAACATATTAATATTTATAGTAGAAAACTCTTTAAGAGTACAAGGATTCCTAACTTAAATGAGAGAATATGTAAATTGACCTCTTTTAAAAGCTTTTTCTTTGAGATTGCTTGAAATGAAGCTTTTTAAACATAGTTTTTGACCAGCATTTTGTCTTAAGTGTATTTTTTCCTAATAATTATCCCAATAACTACATGGTGTGTTCATTTATATAATAAGTTTCAGTGTTGGAAAGAACATACTATGCAAAATTAAATATCATTAAAGTTAAACATTGTTAAAGCAATAAAGCGCTAATCTAAAATACAATTAACTGTATAATGAGAACAACCTATAATTTATTTCTAAAAAGTTTCCCATATTATGCTGTGGTTTTTAGGGTAATTTATGTGCAGTTGATCTGATGATAACTATTTTCATAACTAATCAGCTGTTCCAAGTACATAGCTGAAATTTGCTTAGTCTGGAGGAGCTGGATGTGCAGCATCCCTTAATTGTCCTTTTGTCTTTCATATGCCACAGAGACTATATAATTCATGTACAAACTTATGGGAAGTTTCTGTCCAAGAGGGATTGGAGTCTGTTCTGATCTGGAGCCAGTTCTGCTGGAAAGAACCTAATTTTCCAGAACAGGCAAGGCAAGGGAACAGCAAGTGCTCCAGGAGGTGACCTTCCTCTTGCGTTCCGAAATTACCAAGATAATCTCATCTCCCATAATATTTGTAATATGTCTGATACTTCAAGTTTCTTTTAAAGGGGTAAACTCATGCTTCTTAAGGAACTTTGAAAGATGTGTTAGAAAAGGGAATTATTTTTGCCTAATTAAATCTAGAAATTGTGTTATTTTAGTGGAGTTATTCTAGGGTAAATTTACAGTTTCAAAGTAAAATGTTTGAAGGGGTGAGTGAGTTTGCTTGACAATTTCCCTTCCTGGTCCTGTCCTGAAAATCTTCTCTCTTAGGTCATTTTCAGCTTCACTGGAAGTACTATGAAATACTTAACTCCTGAAATCCCCAGGAACTGCGTAGAGGGTCTTGCTGACAAGTTAGAAAAAGTTGAGGGCTTGAGATACAGCTGTGATGTGCAATAGCAATACATTGATCCTAACCAACCAATTACTGTGGCCGTGTATGAGCCTTAAGGTATTGGATATCAATATATGTTAGAGTCCAGCTGTTTGCCATATGGTCCTCAGTCCAGAGAACAAAGCGTGTGCCTGGCTTGAATTTGATTTCTAAACTCACTTGCTTAAATCACTTCTAAATGTCAAGATGTTGGGGTATAACCCTCATATTTTATCTTTTGAATGAAAAGTAAAATATGTATTCGTGATGAGTTACGTATAGTAATGACGTTACTTGGCAAATCCACACATTTAAATCTTTTAACTGTAAGTGGAGCCTTATTCATGTGATAAATTTTTGTTTCTGAAACATATATACATTTAATTACAGCTGGAATGGCTCAATTATAGTCTAGAATATTGTGTTCATATGGCTAAAATATTGTGTTCACCTGGAGGTATTTAAAAGACATGTAGATGTGGTGCTCAGGGATGTGGTTTAGTGGTGGAATTGGCAGTGTTATATTTACCATTGGACTTGATGATCTTAAAGATCTCTTCCAACAAAAACAATTCTATGATGTGAACTGAGTGAGGAAGGGTGAAGCCAGACAGTTTTCCTGATAATAAGATTATTGACCTGTTGCAGTTGTTATCCCGCAACGTCCCGTCCGGTCGAGGAGGCACAGAGACAAACACACACCCCGTCTCTGGGCCAATGAGCACTGACACCAATATGAGGATGCTGCAAATGGCGTTTATTGATGTGCGACACAGTACTACATGGTGTGGGTTCACTACGTCACTTCCACCTGCTTACATCACAGGCTAAGTGCTATTGGCTACTATGAGAGAGAGGGGGGTGTCTTACCTTTCCGTACAGCCCGATATCTTCCGGCCGCCAGACCCTATCTTACTACATTGACCCCTGTTTAGACACCAGATACCAATGATCATAAACCAAAACCAGAATCCAACATAGGTCCTCAAGTGCTAGAATGTATTTGTAGTGGGGATTGTTACACTGATGAGTGTTTGCAGGCCACCTTGGCCATAGACAAAGGGTGGAGAAGATGGTCTGGCTTCTCAGCCATCTTTGTAGAGGCAAAGAACCAGAAGTTGGAAGGCAAAACTAAAGCCTATTGAAAGATAGAGGATCACTGTACACCGACTTGCACTTAGACACTGAAGTGGTGACTGGTAATAAAACAGTATGGTTTCTCTTGTGTTCAGGGAGAGGAGGTAACTGCTTACTGCCACATTATTTTGTTCTGTGGGTGATAGAGGCCACCTTGTGTCAGCCTAAGGCTATGTATACATCACAGAGCAGCCCTGTGCTGCACTGCTGCTCCAGCTTAGGTCCCAGGAAACTAACTGAGTCTGCACAGGTTTGCACTAAGGTTAACTGGCCTTGTATCTCTGCAAGCAAGATGGATCCATAGTACCTTTTCCCCTCAGATACACCCTGTTGTTTTTACTCACTGCAGCCCAGCTGCCTTGTTCTATCTTCTTAGTTTCTATAGAAAATCTAGTGACTTCTAATTTTCATTGTTTTGGCTGCTGGGTAGCTGATTTTTTTCATTAAGATCCAGAAGCTTAGAGGGATACAGAACAAATGAGTATACTGAGACTGGTGAAGCAGGAACAGAGGAAAACCTGGGACTGAGAGATAAAATGCTTGACTGAGTTGTCAGAGAAACTGAGACTGGTTCCAGTAATGCCGAAACTGGAGAAAAAGCAATAGAAGAGCAGGCTAGCTTGAGAACAAGAGAAGCAGACTTAAACAGGACGGACAAAGTAAAAAGGACTAGCAGCTTTTGGAGATCGGAAGGCTGGATAGGCACAAAGAGCTGGAACAGTGGGACAGCTGAACGTGGTCAAGAAGCTCAGAGAACCACCGGGAGGAAGAAGGGGTAGGAGATGACAGCTGGAAGCTAGGGGAAAGAGGAAGCATGGAATTCATGACGGGAGAAGAAACCTTTCACCCGTAGGCAACTGGTTTGAATCTCGTCCAAGTCAATAGTGAAGAAGAAGTAATGACTGTGGGGAGATACAAAAGGAGCTGTTGGTCTCAGTCCAGTTCTTAACGAACGGATGTCAGCATCACTGCTGAAGTTAGCACAGCTGGAAGGCTTGCTGGCAGTCAGTAGAGAAACCACAGGCTGGTTGAAAAGGGAGGCAAGTCTAAGGCAAGAGGGAGGCCCATGAGAGGGACTCTTAAATTGTGTTCTCAGGCCTGCCACTTTCTTGTCGCGTAACACTGGGAAAGTTTAAGTGAGAACTTACAGCTGTTCCAGGTTACTTTGTGCTGCTTTGGCCACGTGTTAAATGAGCATTCAACCTTGTTGTCATTTAAAAGTTAGACCAATCTTTCTATGCCATAACTTCTCATGGGAATGGGGTGAGCTGATCTAACAGCCCATTGTTCTCCTCTCATCTGCCTTAGTTGTTCATCTTGCTCCTGCCAGCTCTAGTTGTCCTTGGATCACTGAGCCAGTTCAACTCACTATGCCAGCAGAAACCTAGCCCAGCAGGAAAAAGTGAAAAGTCTTCTGTCAAGTTAGTAACACACTCTGAGCATCTAGAAGTACTGTCCACTATTGGTTTTTTTAGTGCTCCTAGTGGATCATAATCACCTGTTAAATTTCATATAAAACTGTACAGAATAATTGCAAAGTAACACTACAAATCATCTGGCAAGTACTGCAGACCACCTGGTTTGACTGCAAAACATTTCACAAATGCAGAGTTTGCCTAGCAACAAAGACTGCTCTCCAGATTCCCTTATGATTTATGTGGAAACAACGCCTCCAAACTGTGACTGAGAGAATAATGGCTATTGCTCTTGATCATTCCTAGTGGATGCTGTCTGTCTCTCTGACTGCATGAAAAAGATAAGGAGAACGTCCTCCTTGGAATATGGTTTCACGAGAGATGGCATAATAGTTTACCAGTAACAAAAGGGGAAGGTTCCCTCTCTGACCTTCCCATCTTCTCTTGTGGCCTCACATTTCTCCTGTGTAATGTGTTCTGCTTCTGGCACTTACTGTAGCCCTCCTGAGAAAGTCAACTCGCTGCGATGGCAGAAATCTAACCCAGCATGAAAGTGAATAGCTTTGGATACCTTAAGGAGTTGTAGCATCTCTGCAAATGGTCTGATGGTGCTGGAGCCAGTACTAACGAGTTGGCCAAGACTGAAATGGGATGAAAGAGAGCTCTCCTTTTTGCCACCAGAGAACTGTGGTGTTTGCTCAGTTGCGTATGAAAACATGCCCTAAGTTTGCTTTGTTACCCCTCTGCTCCTTCATACTGACTGCCACTGCCTCCTCATAGAGAGGCACATGGGCACAGACATGTGCTTGCTCCTGGCATCTTGTTGAAAATAACTTGTCTAAGGAATTACTGTGGAGTAATTTAAAATCACTTGTTCCTTACAAAAATTTGAACAATATCAATAATGTTGCTAAATTATAACTTTGGGAGGAAAGTACAGAAGATCAAGAACAGGTTTGTAAAAAATGTGGGCTGGCCAACCAAGGGTTTTTTCCTTTAGAAAAGATTCAGGGTGCTGAAGTCTGTGTCATGCTGAGTAATACAAAAAGGAGTTCAGATTTCTGGGACAAATTAAAAATTGCAAATCTCTCTTATTGTTTCTCTTCAAACTTTGCTTTCTCTCTCTCTCTCTCTCTCTCTCTCTCTCTCTCTCTTTCTCTCTTTTTTTTTTTTTTTTTTTTTTTACTTCCCACAGTTTTGTGTAAGAAATGCTGTAGTCATGTTCTGGTAATGCAACTGAAGTTAAGGGCCACCATTCTGGCTGATATTCTATTATTGTTTTGCATGCAACTTCTGCTGATGTAAAGAACATTAAAAGGCAAAACTATAAGGGTCTAGCGGTTCCTTTTAACGACTGTGGAGCACTTGCCTGCATATCTTCTGGTTCTTTATGTGTAGCAGCTCTGTTAGTGAAACTGAATATATATAGCAAGTAAGTTAGCCTAGTGTTCTCCTGCTTCTGTTTTTATCTGTAAATGGAGCCTATAGCCCATTATTTATAACTGTTTATCTCAAAGGGACTGTCAGATTCCCATTTCTGCCTTTCCACAATTATCTCTAGAATGCAAGCAGTTATTTTGCTTTTTCCAATGATGTGATTGTAGTATGAACAACACGAGCAACAACTAAAGTTCAAAGTAATTATAAGCATATGACTGCTTTTGAGATTCTGGTTTTGACCTTGATGTCACAGCTTAGGTCTGGACATGATGTGCTTTCATAAGGGTAAGTTAGGGCTTTTTATTATTAGGTTCAGAATGTTTCTTTCCAGCATAACAGTTACTTATTTGGACATTTTATACAGAAAATGAACTGGCAAGTTTTCCAATTTAGAACTACAGTAGCTGCTTTTTGTCTATATACTAGCTACAGAGAGGTACTAAGCTGATGTCTTGTCTATGATGATAAACTTCAGGTACCAAAAGATGAGTGGTATTAAAGGGAAGAAACTCAAGAACTATTTATTTTACTAAAGTAGAATGTTAATCTTGCTGCATGATATGGTGGAATGGCTTAAGTTGCTAACGGAGATGAACTAATATTAAACAGAATTATCTTTAGGATTTGGTAAAGTCACAAGACTGGGCTGTTCTAAAAATACATGGGGACAGTTATAAATTTTTAACCTCTTTTCCTAAGGAAGTGAAGTTTATGCAACCGCACTGTCTAAGTGCATCTGTCTGAAAAAGCCTTACCAAAACTTTCTGGGCCAGTTGGCAAGTTTCAACTAATATTGACATAGGATTAGACGTGTCAGAGAAATTAAGTGTCTTCATGTTTTGTTAAAATAAGCATTTGGGTAGATGGGAGAGAAATTAATAACCCCAAAGATGACAACACTTCACTTTGAGCTCAATTAGATTGTTTGGCACCAAAGAGTCTTTTCAAGAGAGAGATGTTATGAAAGTTCCTAAGGACTAACTTTGATCTGAGTGTGCTTTGCTCTAGGCACAGAATAACCTAACCACAGGGCACTAAGCCACAGGCTACGTAAGTTTTATTTTCATTTTTTTGAAATTATTGATGACTTTTTCCATCATTTATGTAAGAAATTCAATCCATCTTATTCTAGAAACTCAATTTTGTAATAGACTGTGCAATGAATATGCATTAATGTCCCCACAGGCTAATGTCGTTTCTATAGTGAAACCATTTGTTTCTGTAGTGAAAACAAATACTGCAGTGTGGCATCGATATGGTGCTCTTGATGGAATTTGGTTATGCTTTTGTGGAAAAACACTGTGTTCTTACAGAAACCAGCAACATAAAAATATATTCCTTGATGTTAACATTACAATTGCTTTTTAACTTGTGGACTCCATGTGGTATCAAATTCAAGAAGAAAACTGTTTTGGGTGTTTTCATGATAATCAAGCTGGTATTAACTTATTACTGAATGTATTTGCACAGCTTCATTATATGCATTTATTCTTTTCCTTTTTTGATACCGAACCTGAAAAACATCTGAGTACTACAAAGAGGTTGGTGTTAATTTGTAAATGGTGGCAGTAATTTGCTGTCACCATGGAGATGTGCCATAGATCACGTGCCAAAGCCTACTGATTTTTTTTTTTTTTTTTTTTTTTTGTCTCACAGTCAAGGTTGATGGTAAATGTATCAGAATCATCAACACTGATCATGAAGTCATGATGATGAACTGTTTCTGTTAATTTTTAGAGAACCAATTGGGTCTCTTCTAGAAAGTCTTAGTGACACAGAATCAAAATGGAAGCTTGATTCCTGTGCCCAGGGAAGGAGAGGACGTCCAGACATGGTGGAGATAAGAGCAAAAGAGACAAACATAGCAGCACAGACATTAATGGAAGATACAGACACTCAATTGACTCAGGGAGCTTAAATACTAGGAATGGCAGGGCACTGAAAAAATGTGTTTCTGTAAGATCAGTGCTTCTGGCAATTGTAATGGATGCATGAATGTAATTTGTCAGTTCTGGACTAGCCCCAGCTAAACTCTGAAAAAAAGAAAAATCCAAATCTTAGTGCTCTTTAAAGAGCAGCAAATATGTTTATGCTCCTAAATGCTTAGAAAATGTGAAGTTCTCATTTCTAATAGGATCTGTGGATGTTTTAAGAACAACATATCTTTGGGCAGTTGATCCAGAAAGTTGAAGTGGGAGAACTTCTTGTATGATGTGTGGATCATGCTGTGATTTGAACAGCATTGGTATTAGCTATTGATTCCAAATGGCTTATGATAATTTATACATATGCAGGTGAAATGTCTCAAGAAAAATATGTAGTAGTAATGTGTGTTTGTAAATTAATTTATTAATTTTCTAGGTGTTGTAGAAATATTAGCTAGTTCTGATTGGA
>NW_010301501.1:23481-24038 GCF_000700745.2 Antrostomus carolinensis
ATGCAACCTAGAATGAGCCGAAGAAAAAACTGAAAACAAGTATTTTCAGTATACCCAGGTGGAATTCTCCTTTGGTTGAAGGCTTCATATCCCTGAAAATATTTTATTCTGAGGCAAAGCAAAGTCAGATATGCCCAAACTCACTGCCAGGCAGGCTGCCTGTTAGTTAGGCAGCCTTAAAGCTGTTGGTTAGCTTGCCATAAGCTAGGCAAGCTTCCATTAAAACCTGTCTGCTCTCCTTCTCCAGTTCCACTGAAACCAGCACATTTCCAGACTACTTCCTAATTTTACCATATTGGTATTTTCAACAGAAAAATTATTCCTTTACCAAAATTTCCAACCAACTCTAATTTGTGTATGATCACATATGTATAAGCGCAAGACCTTTTGAGAAAACATCAAGCCTCAGGAGCCTGGAAATAGATCTATGAGAGAAGTGAGGGACATCAAAACTTGCCTACAAAGGCACATGGACAACCTTCCCTTTATGACTTAGTCAGAAACTCCTTTGGATAGCAAAAATATGTAAGTACTAGGAATGAGGTTTTATTCAGACT